>NC_141146.1:89657298-89957298 GCF_053477565.2 Lygodium microphyllum | reverse complement strand
TTCCATTTCCCAAGCATACATCTGAGTTCTCATATGTATTGTGTTCTTCACTGTTCTTTCTTTCCCTTTCTCTTTTGTCTTGTGTTTCAACAATTTATTACAGCAGATGTTTACACTTCCATCATTACTCCACTTCTAACACTCAGATCATGGGTGATATGATACAATACAAGGATACGATGATAAAGGCTAATCATAACCCAACAACAAAGAACCACTACAGTAAAACCATGAATACCCAAGTAGTGGGTGATCAAGCCACTACCAAGGTGCCTCGCAGAGAACCTGATGTCAATGTCGATCGTACCAGCTCCTAAAAATAGAGAAGAGTCGTAACAGATCTCTGTGTCCGTCAACAATGTCTCGCAGTAGCATACAAGACCATCCTTTCAAAAATGCCTCTGAATATATGTGACCAAAGATTCCCTGCTTTTGGCTAAGACCGCCAAAGTGTCCTATCATGTGAGCTCAAACTAGGAGCCAATCCCCCTCTTTGTCAAATAATAGCCCATCATGAACCTAGATGTCAATCCCAACTCCAAGATTTGAACCCGCTAGAGTTCTACCGATGCATCATGAATGTCCCTCTCTTGAACCTGTGCACCTGTATACCTATATAGATGAGGTTCACCAACCCCGTCACACCACTCTCTCACACTCCCTCTCTAGAACTAGAGAGTCGTGAGGGATGACCCCATCACTTGGACTAGAAAGCAGCAGAGGAAGGGGCAGTCAAGCCCTTCCCTCATAACCTAGCCATGCCCAGCATAGGTCAAACTCACACATGAGCTATCTAGATTGCTAGCAACAAGGGCCTCAAACCTCCATGTCTCAAGGACATAGGATGAGGTGAGTTGAGAGATGTCAAAGACATTGGGAACAACTCCCAAAAAAGAAACAACAATTCATCATCCTAATGATGATGTGTTTAGCAATAGAGGAAGCAAAAGACAATCCTCAATGATGAATTAATGTGGAAGATCACGACAACAAATCACAAGCAGTAGACAAAAAAGGCAGGTGATCCCCATGGGTATGATCACATAAGCAAGTCACATGGTGACGCAATAGGTCAAGTAGTGTAGGTGATAGCTAAGCAACTTGCATCAGAATGGAACACAACACTAGCTAGCCAAAATGCAACAATAGCGACTTCTAGGTGATGGCATCATCTCATAGTTATCTCTGTATGTTGTACGCTACTAATCATACCGTACAGTACCGTATGTATCCATATGGATTCACACGATAAAACGGGTTGTTTCTAGCCACCGCGTCTGCGTGGCCTCCCGCATTCCGTTTGTGCTCTAATCCGGCGTGTTCCACCTGTGTGGCACTTTTGGGGGGTGGGAAGCCTTGGATACCTCATCTCACCCCCTTTTCCAACTATACACTTCCCCTCCCCCCCCCCCCAAAAAAAACCCTCCTTGGATTCCATCCAACTAATAGTCCTCTTTGATTGTTTAACCCTTCTCTCATCTACAAAAGATTCTCCTCTCCTCCATGCTTCCACACCAATTCAGCAAGCATTTTCCATTCTCATCTTCCTCTCTTAAATCTTGAATTGACTTGTGATTTGTCATTCTCATCTCCCATCCCCTCTTTCCCAGGTCCTTCAACTTTACTCCAACCCTCGGGCCTCTCCCTCTCTTTGAACTTTCAAGTTTCAAGAGTCAAGACTCAAGCATCTCACTCTCTCTCTCTCTCTCTCTCTCTCTCTCTCTCTCTCCCCCCAGGCCTCTTCATCCGTCATCGGCACCATGACTTGTGAGAAGTACAAGGCCTTCAATTTGCACACAATCCATTGTTAAGAAGATTGCTAGGGTTTGCACTGAGGACACACAGAGTGTACGACCACGACAGAAACACAAAGACACAGAGGGCAAAACTCAAACCCTAAACGCAAAACTCAAAACTCAAACACAAACAGAAGAGGGGAGAGAGAGAACACAACTCTGAAGTGAATGAATGTTGTAAATGAATGTAAGAGTATATAGTGTGCTCAAGGGTAGAGCAATGTCGGAATGTGACGTCCACCGAAGACGGATCCCAAGTCTGTGACCACCAGTTGGAGTGTAGGAGTGCTGAATAGTGAATGGCAGCAGGCTGGTCACCAAAACGCCGCAGTTTGGAGGCTGGAAACTGGTAAACGCAGCAATGTACCACCGATCGGGGGCTGGAAACTGTGCACGGTCTGCTGTAAACGGCAGACTAAAACAGTGTCTAAGAGTGTCAGGGCCTGCAATGCTGAAAACGCAAGCTAGCTGACCCTGGAGATGATGGACAGCAGTCTAGGACAGTTTGGAGCAGTCGCCAGCAGCTGAGAGTTGTCGCCTACAGCAATGGACAGGCTGAAGATGATGTGGCTGCAGTCGATGATGGCTCGACAGCAGATAGAGGCAAGCTGCATGCTCGAAACTGGGCACCAACAGCAGCAAAGGGTGTGTGGGCTGGTGTAACCTGCAAAACAAGGATGATTGCTGAATGGGGGCAACTTGTCTATTTATAGATGTGGAAGGGAGCCCCAAAAATTAGGGTTTCCACTAAACTTTCTCGAACCGCTCCCTGTTTTAGGGTTTCCACTGAACTCTCTCGAACCTCTCCCCATTTTAGGGTTTTACTCTAAAAGAGCATTTTTAGTGTGTTTTGGGGCTGTTTAAGAGGCTAATCAGCACGTAATGCATATTTTAGCTCAAAATCCATGTGGAGAGGGACACAAAGAAGTCCAACTCCCACCATTGGACATGCAAGTATTGCGGAAAGTACTACACAAGTGGTGCAACTCAGCTTCTCCAACATCTTTCCAAGACAAGGGGGTAAGTTGCTCCATGCAAGGAGATCCCTCAAAACATTGCAGAGGAGATTCTCGCCAAGATGAGAGGAGGATCCACAAGAGGAGGAGGAAGTAGCTTATCAACACCAACTCCTATGCCTACTCAAGAGGAAGCATTGAATGTGGGTGTATCTTCAACCGATGCAAGAGAGGCCTCTACCAATGGTAGTGGGGGCTCCACATCCATATCTAGCTCTGATAAAAGACAGAGTGGAGGCTCATGCAACACCGGAGAGACAATCCTCTCTCTCTCAAGCTCTCAGTCATGTGCGTAAATCTATTGCCTTTCTTAGAGAAAGGGAACGACTTGTGGACATTGAAATTGCACGCACGGTGATTGAGTGCAATCTTGCATTCAATGTCCTAAAGCAAGAGCAATGGAAGAAAATGGTAAAAGCCATTGCCAATGTAGTTCCATGTGAAGGATGGACCAGTGTCACATGCAACAACATGAGGATGAAAAAGATTGATGAAGTGGAGAGGATTGATAGAGCCCTTGATGCTATTCAAGCCACATGGATAAAATATGGTTGCTCCATTCTCACCAATAGATGGAGTGATCGTAAGAAACGAGGCATCATCAACATACTTGTCTCATGTCAACTCGGTACTTAGTTTTTGTGGGCCATAGATACCGGTAAGAGGGGGAGAAAAGTGACGGACGCATTCATCTACCGCCACATTTGGCAAGCTATCATTGAGTTATACATTGTCTTTTAAATTTGTTTCACTTTCTTTCATTATGATAATTGATTTATGCATAACTATCTATCTCCTATTCTAATTTCTCTCTAATATCTATCTCAATTCTCTCTTTTCCCCAGAACCCCAACCCCCATCTCTCTTCATTCTTGAATCTTGAAAGTTGAAACTTAAAAGGCTCAACTCTTTCTCTCTCTTTCTAACATCCAAGTACTATTAGTATACTTGTAATTTGTAAATTATAGTTGTAGGTGGGCCCCTCAAATGTGATGCAAGTTGTTACCGACAATGCATCGAGTTGTTGGCGCATAGGCCATTTGCTTAAGGGGAAGTTTCCCACGATTGTGTCAACTCCATGTGCAAGTCATTGTTTGGACTTGCTCATGGAGGACATTGGGAAGCTCAAGTGGATGAAGAGGGTGGTCCGCAAAGCTACACCAGTTGTCACCTTCTTCAAGGTAAAGGTAAAGGTGCTTTGCGATGTATCATTAGCAAAGCACACTGGTGAAGAAGCCTTATTCAACTCGCTTTGCTTACATGTAGTTATTGCTGGAGCGCCTTTATGAGGTGCAGTCCGCACTAGATAGTGGTGTCCCCTCTATGGAATGAGTGGGATAAGCATGAGAGAGGAAGCCAAAGCCATGCAACGCTTATGCCTTAATGAGTAATTTTGGCAAAAGGTCTGTGCCGTTGTCATTGTCGTGGCTCCCTTTTATAGGGTGTTACGTATGAGTGATTGCAAGGGATCCACCATGGACCTTCTCGTTCACTTCTTTAGAGCGGCATTGGTGGAGGCACGTGCTTGTACAATGATCACAAAGACACAATGTACATATGTTTTAGAGATAGCAGAGAGGAGATGGGCATGGATGCATAAGCCCATCCATGGTTTTGCCACATTGGTACATTTGGCCTACAAGTCGCCGGACGTCATGGATGATAGAGAGTTCCGTTCAAACTAGCTTGCTTATTTGACTCGTGTGGTCCCTGTAGATGACTACAATGCAATGCTAGAGGAGCTAGGATGCTATGTGGATAAGAGAGGATATATGGCTTTTGCTTCCTCCACTTGTTGGAGGAGAGAGTCATTTGTGAAGCCTTTATTTTAGCGGCAAAACTTTGGATTCGCATTGGAGACCCTTCAGCCCTTAGCAATGAGGGTCCTTGCCTAGGATTTCTCGTCGAGTGCATGTAAGAGAAACTGAAGTGCCTATTCTCTCATTCACACAAAGATTCGCAATCGACTTAGCACACGATAGTTAGAGCGGCTAGTCTATTGCCGCACTAACTTACGCATGATGAGGACTATGATGGGCATGGGTAGTCCGAAGCAAATAAAGTTTAAACACTTAACCATAAATTTTAAGTTTATTGTTTTAAACTTTGAACTTTAAAGTTTATACTTTACAATTTAGACTTTAGCATTTACAATCTTACATGCATTGTGTAAGTGAATGTTGATACATTCAAGTTGACAGGCAACACTCTTCCAAGTGTACATCAAGAGGTGGACAAGGAGAAAGAGATGATTTTTATAGAGCTCTATAAAGAGCTTATAGCAGCAAATAGTCGTGATACTCGTAGTCAGTGTGCTCGTGGGCTAGGAGTTCGAGTAGGTGGTAGTAGAGGCATGGTCATTCAACGAACTTCAACATCGAGGAGGGATGGTTCAAGTGGCTTGCAGACGTGTAAGGCAAGGCTCTAGTAGCTCACATCATGTGCCTTATCATGGCATCTCCCCTTGCCTACACAGCCGCCACCTAGGGAGCTATCATTTGATGATGATGGTAACCTCATCAATGAGGATGAGTATAAGTGTGTCTCATCATCCGATGCCAAGGAGTCATCTTCAGGCTCTCATCATCCATGTGGTTTTGATGATGATGATGATAGTGATGCCTCATCATAGATTCATACGTCTCTCTCTTTTTTGTATCTACTATCATTATATCCACATGCATAATGCCACTGCAATACACTAGACTGTAGTTGTATCGCATATTTTGCGCAGCCCATACGACCATGATAGTCACTCTCATGTATTCATCTTATTTTGTAATGAAATGGCTATTTCCACTTTAAACGTGTATTCTATCATTTAATTATTTATGTTTTTTTAAATCATGCTAATTTTTTTTTGTGCTAATATCGTACCGTACCTTATAAAATCATAGGTACCATTTAGTAACATATTTTATCGTACCATACCATAACGTACCTTTTGCCTAACAACTATACATCCGCTAGGCAGCACGTTGCTAATTGACTAGGACAAGTAGGGTGGTAGCTAGAAACACTCCTCCACTAATGGTCTACACAGGCAGTAGTAGGCTACACAACTCATGGGCGTGGGTAGCAACGTGAGGTCAGGTGGCTAATAGCTAACGCCTAAAGGTGGAAACAATGAACGGCCACAGGATGAAGGAATGCCCACAACTACGTCTCCTTATAGAAGATTTTAAAGCATTTGTCCTATTGTTTAAAAATAAAACCGTTTATCTTTTATAGTTAGAATTTAATGCTTTTTGGGACTGCTTTAAGAAGAATAAATTGGGGGTTCATGCATTGTAATTTCAGGTAAGTACTAATGCTAACTTTATTGGCTCAACACTATGATGATCTTTTGGGCAAACAAAGTCCTGCATCTTAGCTATATTGGTTAAAGAAACTTGTGGACCTTTACAAGAAGGAGAGTATAGCTATGTCTACTCATTTGAACAAGTTTCATTCCATTTTTAGCTAGCTTATATCACAAAGCATTTAGTTTGAAGATAATATCAAGTCTTGTTCTTGCTTGTTACATTGCTTGAGTCATGGGACACCTTTTGTACTACTACGAGTGCTCATTTGCCATAGCATGGTTTTAAATATAGTGATGTAGAGAGTACTCTACTGACCGAAGAGGTAACCAAGAAGAACATTGATTCAGCCCACACTTCTCATGCATTGAGAGTCAAAATTTATCTTGCAGTATCAAAGAAGTAAAAGTTGATGTAAGGCCAAATTGACAGATGTCCGGTCTAACCACCACCATCTAGAGAAAATTGGCCCTCTCCCTCTATTTCACACTTAATTGGATAGAGTTTAAATATATGCAACATTCATTTTTTAAGGTCAACCCAAAACTGGTTTGGAAGGCTACATATTTAGTGAAGGTCATTGGTTCAAATCTCTTTTCAAGCTATTTTTGCATTGGATTGAATTCGGGCGGCAAATAGAAATTTTTTGATTGGACAGATTATTCAGCAAACCTATACTCAACATAACATCCTTCCATCCCTACATGTTGGACCTGTCTAAAGAAGTGTGAACCTGCCTAAGGCCACCTTTCAAGTCTCTAGCAATAGGGCCTTGCAAGTCCAACACCTTGACACATAAGGATAAAGGACACACTCCACTTAAATTCCTCAATCAACTTCCCATACTTGAGAAGTGTTGATGGAAGTAAGTACCAATTATATGCATGTTCAATAAGATGCTTTGCTCTATGGATTTGATGGGGGTGGAATAATCCATGTTTGGAGCAATTTAGGCCCTGCATCTCCACCATGTCTACGAATGCAAAATTAGAGTTCTTAAAAGCTCTAACTTGCCACCTATCTTGGTATTGAGTCAAAATACATGTGCTTTCCAATAGTTAAATCAATGTCTAGAGAATCTACAACAAAATGTGCACACAAGACATTGTCACTGCTGAATTAAAGGCATGCCAAAGATTACTTCGGCACTGTGACAAAGTCCTAACTCCACAGTACAAATTCAGCAAACCAATACAGCAGTGGCATTGTAGGTGAGTGAGACTAGTCATAACAACTGTGCGGCTATCGTGTTTGCTTTAATGCATTTGGTTGAATGTGTCAGTACGTTATGTCCATAAATGTCATTCTGCAGCTGAAGTGTTCATGATGCATATCCACCAATTGCCATGCCGCTGATGGAAGCTAAAACAATTGTTGGATTGGTTAACTAGTCCGAGCCTCTCTCTCTCTCTCTCTCTCTCTCTCTCTCTCTCTCTCTCTCTCTCTCTCTCACCTGTGGACTCGTGTGTTTATCCGGGTGGTAAACCTGCGCCCACTGACGGTAGGCCCTTTTGATGTCTTCATCGGAAGCGTCAGGCGGCAGATGCAACCGGGCATACAACTCTCGATCGGGCTCGTCCTTCTCCATCATCCTTCCCCCGCCGCTGCTGCAACGACCACTTCAGCCCTTGTGTATATATGCGTAACGATACGATGTTGCAATGTTGTCGTCAGTGGTGTTCTCTTTCTTCTCTACTAGGTTTTCCTTAAGCGCCATCGATGCCTGTTTAAATCCTCCTAAATTTTGGCTTTGGTCCTTCCTAATGTCTTTAAGGTTAGTACCGATTAGCCTTTAGATGTTCAACACAATAATATTGTGATTAGTTGTGATACTAATGCTCGCATTTCTTAAGATTTGTGGCTCCGCTTTTTGTGAAATTTCGCTCAAGTTTCTTGCCATTTTACCTACTATGTAAATCAGTGATTCTTAACATTTAATGTATCTACATGTAGAGGTTTTATTTTGTCTTTTGATGCTTTTTACTAAGAGTATGAATGTTGTTAAGTGTAGATGTCTTTTTTCTATGCAAACTTGTAACAATGTTAGTAAGAAAATGTGTACATCCAAAAGAGATAAATGACCTAGCAAAGTCAAAACACTTTTCAGCATTTAGCTAAGTGCTTAAGGGAAACTTTCAATTCTCATTCTCTATTTCTAAGGGTCAAGAATAGTTAGCACCTCTCCCTTGCATTCTTTAAAGTTAGGAACTAAGGTCATTATGAGTTCCTTCCTAATGAAAACTTGTCTCTATACTATTAGACCATAGGCTCTTAAGTATTGTCGCTCTAATACTTTTAGACTCTCTTCATCAAGAACACCCTTATCTCGAAACAAAGATATATGCATCTTGATGATAGCATTAAAGCTTGTTTGATGGACCCTTTCCTTAGATCTTTTTTAAAGGCTTTTGACTTCTTTGTGGTGGCAAAGCAAATGCATGCTTGTCTCTTTGTGGGTCATGCACATGAAGCAAAGACCGCTCATCTTTTGAATTTAGTGATCCTCTCCTTGGTGAGCAATTTCCTGATCACCACCCCGCATAGCATCACATTCATTCACTGATTCAAGTGTTGGCTTGGTGTGGCTCTCCAAATCTATGGCATTCTCCTCCTCCATGTGTGAATCGTAGTATGGGGTATGTTGCCTTCCAAGTATCTTTAACTTGGCTAGTTACATGTCCAATTACTTCTTGGAAGTCCCCTCTCTTCTTCACTTTGTTGGTGAGCTCTCCTTTGTGGTTTACCAAACATTGCGAGAGGTCATCTAGGCATTCCTTTGAATTTAGTAGCCACTCCTCCCTTTTCTTCTATAGTATGACCCTTATCCATTCCCTTTTTGTCTAATCCAATGTCAATTTATCAAACACTTCCTCTAGTTCTATGAGGTTTTTAATTGAACATGTCCCACAAGTCAATCCATTTAACCAGTTCTTTGCTAGTAATTTACTTGAATGGCTTTAATTTATAGGTAATGGATGTAAAATCCTTACATTATGCTTGGGGGAATATCTATATGCATTGTAGTAGTGGAGTGCCTCCTCTTTAGTGTTCCTTTGGCCTCCACTATAGGTGGTTGATCACCTATTTCAATCGATCAACCAACACGTGCATAGTGATGGAACCCTATATTTTGCTGATGATGCCAATGGTAGTTGTCTTGTCCTCCTAGGTAAGACCTTTCCACACACCCCCTAGAACCTTTGCTCACCTAATCAAATGTCTCACTATTACAACCTAAGATCCATGTCCCCCCTCAGCACAACAACGATTTAGAGACCAGCTTTCATGCCTTGGAATTTAGTTCCTCAAGCTTAATGCCCCCCTTCCTTAGTAGTAGTTTCCAGCTCCCATGATATGGAGTACTACCTACCACTTGGCCCAAAAGTAGCTTCTCAGTTCTCTTCCATTGAATTTTGAAGAAAGGTATAGATATGATAGCAAGCATTAGAGTAGGAGAGAGGATCTTGTCTAGGACCGCCAACTAACCTTTGAATCTAAAGGTAAAGGTTGGGTTTGGCAAGCTTAAGTTATACCTTTGAGAGGGTAATACTACCTGATCCCAACCAAGCATCCCAAGTAGTGAATATACCTAGCTAGGTTTTAACACCTTGCATCTCCCAGTTATAAAGAGGGTCTTTAAGGCCTAAGAATAATTCACTCTTTAGCTAGCTAACCATTTTCTCTAGAGATAATTGCATGTTGATAATAGATGTCAAGGAGCTTTTCCATGTCCTCTTTGTTGGCAATGAGAAAGTTGGTGTCATCTTTGTGAGGCTAAAATAAAAGAGAAATAACACACTGCCCTAAAGAAACAATGCACTACCCTAAACTCACACACCCACCACACAATCAAAATCAAGCAAAACACCCAATGCACCAAGACAAAAGAATTGTCAAAATAGGGCAATGTATAGATGCCACTAAACATACCAGCACAATAAAATCACATTTCTAACTTCAAGAAGGCTCCAACTCTTATAGAACATGGTATATAAGGGTATGTGTACTTATCATCATTCCTTTAGAACTTGGCAGCAACAACCTCGTAGGGATATCTCAACAATATAGACAAAACATGTCCTCAAACCACAATTCTTGAACACTAGAACACTAGGAACACACTTGAGGGAGACCCAATGACTCTACACTTGCAATTCAAAGCAACAACAACTCACCTTCGAGTCCACAAACCACAAACCTTGAACTCATAGATTCACGAACTCACAAACATTAAGGAACACCCTCATGGTAGACAAGATTCTACACCTATAGTTCAACTTGGTTTTAAACATCAACTCCAAGATCGATCTCTTTGTTATATCCTCAAGTAACTTGATGGTAGACGTCCATTCACCTCACAACATCCTTGATATCAACTCCTCGCATGCTACCTCTCTCCATCTATACCACCGCTCCTTATATAGGTTTTTTGGGCTCGTAATACCCTTAAAATCGTAGCGTCTTTATATTTTTCCCCTTGAATCATCATTCTTATTGATGTAAGCCATGATGCTTATGTTGTTTTTTATATTATAGCATTAGTTGAAGGCTTCATGTGTTTTTCATTTTATTATCTTTGTGGCTCTAATTAATGAACCACAAAATCTCACATCATAATAGCACATGGTATGGTCCACTTTTTGCACCATTCATGACCATAATCAAAAGCATCCATGTCATTAGTACTAGCCAGTCCCACATCTTCCATGCTAACCACCTTTCATTCCACATAGCTTTGCCTTATAGGTAGTTGCCTTCTCATTGCAATCAATGTCCACATCATAGCTACTCTCTCTCTCTCTCTCCACCACATAAAGCCATCCGTGATGAGCACCAAAATGTTGGCTATCCAATGCAGCCTTAATATCCTTAGTCAATCCTAATGATCACCGTGATCATATATCCACTATATTTCCATCATGCTCACCCATAAGCGGTTGCCCCATTAGTATCTAGCACACATGTGACAAATGGACATGTGGGGTGAGATCGTGGAGTCGTTGTCTAATGCAAGGCCATACCTTTCATGAAGTAGGCACATCATGAGCCTCTTACTACATCAACACATGTTGCAAGCCTTGAAGATGCCCACTTTAATACTCCAAACAAAGTATATGCTCCTTAAGTTCCATGACCACATAGTCTTGATCGTTTCCTTTTGATGCTATCAATTCCTAGCTAGCAATGACACACATCTTGAGCTAGAGATGTCAAGTCTCAACATCCTTAGTGAATGTAGTCATTCTTCCATGTCACAATCCTAGGATATCATATATACATACCCGTGCATGCAAATAACACCCTACTAGTCACAAGGAAAACCTTGGAACACTCTCCTGATGAGGGCACAAATCTCAAGCTATCACAACCAACCTGATCTTGCCTACCACAAGCCACAAAACTCGCCCTATCCTTGATATTCATGGCTTTTCTATGAGCCAATTCTTCATCCCTAGTCAAGTTTCAAGCTTCCAAAAATATCCTCACATTTTTAATGAATAAGTATGCAAAAATCTAACACCCACTAGAATGGGCAAGCCATGAAAAAATCTTATTTGCAACTTGAATTCCACCACCTTAAGACAACATTAGTAAATAGTATATGATCCAACTAGCTATATTGTCTCACCAATCTTCATATGTAGAAAGGGTGAGAAGGGTAACCATGGATCCCAACTTTGGTCACTCACTAGTGAGCAATACAATAACCGTTTGATAGAATTGTCCTCCAAATCCAAGACTCGTCATGAAAGCAGTCCAAGAAATCCATATTTCTTTGCCACATGCTTTACTCATGTCCATGTTGATGGGCACACAATTCCCTCCACTTTTCGTTGCATATGTCTATAACCATCATTAACTTTAGAATTGCATCGTGGATTTTACATCCATGGAAAAAACCATATCGAGATCTATGAAGTGTCTTAGAAAGGAGAATTTGGACGTGCAAGCCTATCTTCTTTGCAAGTATCTTGTATGCGGGACCTCCACTGATTTGTCTTCTCTCAAATTGGGAATGTAGGTACAATACATTCATATTTGTGAGGGACCTCACTAATTTGTCTTCTCTCAAATTAGGGATGCAGGTAGTAGTTTGGCCCATCAATGTCAATACCAGCATAAGAGGAGTACAAACCAAGGCTTTGGCAAGAAGAGAAAATTTGATACTAGAATGCATGGTACCGATCATAATGACACCAGAGTAGCATGAGACTCTAAAAAACAAATGAACTCATTAAAATAATTGATATATACTACATGAATTGACTATTATCAAAGTCAAGGTACTCTAACAATATGTCAAGCCTAGGTTGGGGTACACCCACCACCACCCTAATCTATGTAAGGTTTGCCAAGTTTAGCAGCTCATTAGATTGCATCCTGAAGGGAGGAAGCCCTGAGTGGAAGTCTATGAGCAGAAGTAAGAGCTATGGTGGAAGAAGCAAGATCGCAAGAGAGAAAGAGCAAGAAACACTAGATGCAAGAACTCCAACCATCACAATATGTGATCAGCCTTTCCTTATTCAAATATCACTAAAAGAATGAAGGATAACATGACAATGATGGGCACTCGTCACCTACATTGTACAAGTGTGTGGATACTGTCAATGTAATGAATACATGGGCGGTTAGACATAAGCGCCTTTAACCCCAACAACCTCCCACTTAAAGGTGAATGTGCGCCCCTAGTGAAGAGAGAACAAGAAAAAGAAGTGACAGAGTACATGTACATAAAGTACAACAAGATGAGGAAATGTATCATCTCATCCAACGCCCATCAACTTCCTAAGAAGGAAGGCAAAATACTCTGCTAGAGACTTCAAGTGAGTAGATTTATAGGATTTTGGTCACTTGAGATCTTGACAAGCTTGATGGACTTCTCCTCAATGGCCTCTCTGATAAAGTGGTCACACACCTCAATGTGCTTTTGTCTTATGGAAGACCGGGATTCTTGGCCAACTTCTAAATAGCACTTATAGAATCCAAATGTAGTACAGGGACCGTATCAGTAATACCAAGGTCCACCACCTAGTGGCCTAACTAGAGAATCTCCTTGCAAGCCTTCGTGGCTACAACATACTCTACCTTTGTAGTGGAAAGGGCCATGCATTTTCGCACCCTTGATATCTAATAAATAGCACATCCAACAAAGGTAAAGACATAGCTATTGGAAAGGACCATGCATTTTGGTACCCTCGACATCCAAGAAATAACACCTCCAACAAAGGTGAAGACATAGCTAGAGGTGGACTTCCTACTATCTGCATGTCCTGCATAATCAGAATCAATGTACCCTACGACTCCTATATCCTAGCCACCATAACATATGCACATATATGTAGTGCCCTTAAGATACCTCATGATATCCTTATGGCATCCCAAGGCCACCATCCAGATGTAGCCATATAGCATGCCATAACTCCCACTACAAATGCTATGTCAAGACGAGTGGCTATTATGGTATACATCAAACTACTCACCACATATGCATAAGGGATCTTGGCTATCTTAGCCTTTTTCTCATCAAATTGTGGACAAACGGCTTGGCTAACCTTCACATGAGAAGGTAAAGGACATTCAATAGGCTTAACATCTTGCATATGAGATTGCTCAAGGATAAGTAAAGGAGCCCCTTAGAGCGATCGCGCGTGATGTGCATCCCAAGGACTATCCCAAGTCTTTTATCTCAAAGCTCTTCTTAAGTTGACCTTTTGAGGCATTCAACTCATCATGAATGCTTCTAGTAATAACATCATCCACATAGAGTACCAAAATCATAGGGCTACCATCACGGGCCTTCTTCATGTATAAACACATATCCATGTCACTACGGGTATGTCCCTACGATTGCATGAAATCATCAAACTTATGGTACCATTTCCTAGGTGCTTGCTCTTAAGGCCATAAAGGCTCATTCTCAACTTGCACACTAGGTGTTCCTTGCCATTTTCCTTAAAGCTCTTAAGCTACTACATATAAATCTCATCATGCAAGTCCCCATGTAAGAAATCCGTCTTGGCACCCATCTAATAGATGTCCAAATCTAGCTGCACAATCAAAGCCAATACAAAGCTTAGGGTTGTTATCTTGACCACAAGAGAGGAGCCTTTATCAACGTTAATACCATGCTCCTGTTTAAAACCCATAGTAACCAATCTATCCTTATAGGGTGGCTTGGGGCATCCAAGGGTACTTTTCAACTTGTACACCTAGTTGCATAGTAAAGCATGCTTTCTACTAGGCGAAGGAACAAAATCCAACATATGCTTTTTTAGTAGCGAGCCATACTCTGATTGCATGGCCCTCTCCCAATAGTAATTATCACCTTTGTGCATGGCCTCATCATAAGTAATAAGCTCACTAGCATCTATTACCATAACATAATCCATAGAGGGTGCAAACTGATTAGGCTGACATTCATCTCTAGTAAACCACTACAAAATAGGCTATGGGGCATGCACATCCGATCTAATATCAGGGTTCTGTGCCATAAGAGCATTAGCTGCTGCTACAAGTTGTTAAGTTGGTTGTACTGTAATAGGAGGCTCCTCCTACATACCTCAATAACTTACTCAAGTTGCTTACATATTTTTTTCTAATGGAAAATAACATCATGAATGTGGATGATCTTTTGAGCTTATGGATCCTAAAGGCAATAGCCCATCTCACCTACATCCCCATAATAAAAAAATATGCATTTTATGGACTTAGGATCTGGCTTATTGCGCTTGTCCTTAAGGAACATGGCACAAAGCCTCACAACCAAAGACACGCAAGTAGGCATATGATAGAGGTTTTCTAGACCATGCTCCTTTGCAACCTGATAGCCAAGTGGTGCGCAAATCTGGTGTTGTATGTGCACTTTTAGTGAACGTCGAAAGGTCCCCAAGAACAAATAACTCTACAAAAGCTTCATAAAGGTAAAAAGAGATTTTGCATGACAACAGACAAGAATACCAATTGGGTGCAATCTCCCCCCATGCCTTGTGTGAGCACTTCACAAGGCATGAATTTATAAATTTATTAATCCCCAAGCTAAAAAATAGCCCACTTTACAATTAGCATGCTTTTGGCTTTTGTGTTTGCTTTTGCCCAAATAAACAGTAAAGCGTTTGGGCGTCCAAAAATCGGGTTGCGCCCAAATACAATGTCCAATAATGAAATATTAAACCGAGCGCCTATATGTATACAAAAATAATAAATGTTTGTCAAGCGCTTTAATAAATAAGCGCGCCTAAATAAATATTGATGCCATGCCTTTAGTAATAAGATGCATGCCCATAAAAAATAATAATTCTTATAAGTAATTTGAATACATGCCATCGCTCCGTGCTTCCCAACGCCACCGCTGCCTACTCTACACATCAATTGAAGCATTCACAATTGTTAAAAAATAATAAAATAAAATCCACGAAAGTGAATACCTAGCTGTCTTCAGCTACAAAATAATTAAATAGGTTGGAACCCTGTCCTAACCTTAATTTAATTTGAGTGCACTCTAAACTCATAAACGTCCATTAATTTAAATATGTATTTTAAAAAATCACCCGTTGTGGAATCACCCACGTGTACATTAAATTAATCTGATGCCCGAAAAGGACATGCATCCCCGTCAACTTCTCACACAAGGAATCCACCTTGTGTACAAGCCTTGGTAAATACATATAGTTTTATGGAATCCACTGAAAAACCTCATGGAATCCACCATGGAATATATCTCTAGTTTTACGAAATCCACCGTGGAATATGCCTCTAGTTTTACAGAATCCACCGAAAAACCTCACGAAACCCACTGTGGAACATACCTTCTGGCATCACCAAGAGCAGTGCATGGGGATCGATTAATCAAATATACAACAGTAGTAACTACCTCTACCCAAAAGTATTGTAGTAAGCCTTGCTAGCTAAGCATACTATGAACTCACTCTTGAATCGTCCCATTCATGTGCTCAGTCACCATACCATTCTAGGGTGGGTATACATGGTGGTGAATTGATACTTAATACCCCTTTCATCACAAAACTACTCAAAGGCTTTAGATACATACTCACTCCCATTATTAGATTGTAGGCATTTCAACTTATACCTAGACTGATTCTCAACAAAAGTAAGCCAACACTAAAATGTAGTTAAGAATTTTGCTTTTTGCTTTATGGGGTATGCCTAGACCTTATGCGAGTAATCATCAATGAAAGTAATGAAATACTTCATGCCACCTAAAGATTTGTAGGACATAGGTTCACAAACATCAAAATGAACAAGAGCCAAAGGCACACCCACATGTATAATGCTAAACTTCTTATGTAAACTACGAGTCTACCTACCATAAAGACAATGATCACAATAATCAAAACACTTATAGTCAAGGGTTGGAAGATACTATAAACAGGTAAGCATTTTCATTTCCTTAATGACATGTACCATAATGATATGTATGGAACTATAGTCACTACCAAAACATGGTCGATATACCCGGATACAAGTAAGGATATAACATAATTTGCATCATCCGACTGCACAACTGAAAATAGGCTTTTAATCAAAGCCAAAATATGGTATACATCATGCAAAGTAAGCATATTGCTTGAAGAAAATTATAGTCAAACATCTCCAATACCAATAGTACCCAATTGCATCATTACCCAATTTGATATATCTTGTCATGCTACGATAAGAGTGGAACCACTCTCGATGAGGAGTGACATGGAATGAAGCCCCTAAATCAAGTAGTCAACACTGAGCATAGATAGATAAGGCATCAGTCAACTTTGAGACATCAAGAGAAGAAGCTAAAAATATATAATCATCATTAGAATCAGTATGCACGACATTAGTCTCTTCAATCTTGATGTTGGACTTGCTATGGACAATGCTACGATCATCATTCTTTTCCTCCACTTTATCCTTTCCCTTTTCTTTGTGTTTATCATCACGCATTTTATGACACTATGGCTGAATATGACCCTACTTCCCACAATAGTGACAAGTTAATGCAAACTTATGGCCATGGGACTTATTGCAAGACTATCCACATGACCGAGAATGAGACTTATGAGAGTCTCTCCCACATCAATCATTACCTTTGACTGTCAAAGCATGAGAGGTATGGGGAGCATGTACATTCTTTCTATTCTCATTAAGTAGGCAAACATGGAAGTCCTCTCCTTCATACGAAGGTCCACGAGTTGCTTCAACCAATATATTTGAGAGGTGAAGATCTACTTATCATAAGCACTGTGAATCTTATCCAATAATTCCCAAGCAATTTGTCCGTCAAAGACAACATTATAGTATACTTGCTTAGAGAGTGACATAATGATTGTAGATTTACATAACTCATGTAGTTCAACCCAATCCTCTACATCAAAATGTTCAAGCTTGACACCCTCATGTCTCAATGGCTTAATGTACAATTTCTAGACTAGAACCTACCATATTTGTGCCATCAAACTTCTCAATGTTAAAGATAAAGTGTCATTCGATCCACTAGTCATAATGCAACAAATCAAAGCATAGTCCAAGAAAAACAAGCTACTATAAATGATAGCAAAACAATTCAAAATCAAAGCCAATACAATGTCTAATAGAGGAGAAACAACAAATAGTAGGATTGTCCACTAACTACTTGTAGATGACCATCAAGTCAAAGCATCTACCCTCATAAAGGATACATAAACCTACAATTATAACAAGCTGAACATAATGACAACAATAAAACCCAAAGTCAAGTGTAAGCAATCAATCCATAAAATCCAATTTGCAATTGCTAGGTATATCCTACAAAAAATGGGATATGTATAAACCACTAGCAATCACTAAGCATGCAACCGATATCGAGAAGCGTCAAACTCAAGATAGTTCCAATAGGGATAAATGTCATGTATATAGTAGGTTAACACACAACGAACTGAGCAAGGATAGAGAAGCCCAATACATAATCAAGTGGGATGAATAAATCATTAACAAAAACCAAACATAGACAGGTGTTGGTTCAAAGCATGAATCAAATCAACACACTAGGCAACAACTCCATCCAAATAGCATCCGAAGAGCATGATCATAACTCAACTGAGTCCCACAATCTCACTAAAGTAAGCTCATTTCCATAAACACAAAGCTTTGCTTAAATGAAAAAATTTGAGGTAACGTAAGGGACTCCCACTGGAGCAAAATTGAATGACAAGTGAGCAATGCACGCTCAAAACATCAAGTTTGAACATCCAACATACATGAAGTATAAGCCAGGAGCATGAAACCCAATAGATTCTTCTAGCTCATAATTGTATAAGCCAGTGAAACGACCAAGGAATGAAACCATAGCTGAGATAAATGTCAAGAATCTCAAAATCAAAGTTGAAGAGCATTCCATAGCATATTCAAGTGTGTAGACGAATCCTAAGCATCAATACATTGATATGAAGCACCCAAATGACATCCAATAGGCATTTAGTATTCCTTGATAAAAGCTTGCTATCCACTATATTATAGTAGTGAAATATTTGCTAAAACTAAGCCAATGCAAGATAAATACATCCCATAAAGCATCTCAAGTTATATGTGAATGATATATAGAAGGTTCAATATCAAATGAGCTCTAAGAGATATCAGTAACTGCTCCAATACTTTAAGGAATGGGCTATCTCAGAGATATTATAGTAGACCTGCCATAAACAGTGAGACAATGGTTAATCCCAAGAGCTCCAAATGATGCCCAAAATCATGCCAAAGGTATTTGGTACTATGGGAGCTTTCACTTAACCGCCAAGGCCCACGGACCGCGTATTGTTCAAGCGTTCCAAGCCGAGCACTAATGGCTACCTCTCACATAACCGACGCGCCATCCACATCTATGGGTGTAGTGAGCTTACCTCCGTGCCGTTCGAGTTACCTCATCTCCCGCACACTCCGGTGGCTCCACGATCCAAGTGCAAGCTAAGCTCCATCCTCAAGCTCCACGCCCCAAGCTCCATTGCCGCGAGCAAAACAAGAGAAGAGAAGAGAAGAGAAGAAGAGAGGAGAAGATGGAGAGCTTCTCCTCCTCGGTCCCTCACCCTCACACACTCACTCCCTCACACTCTCACACTCCCTCTCTCAAGCACAAGCTCAAGCAAGCAAGAAGAAGAAGAAGAAGAAGAAGAGGAGAGCTACTTTTGGCCACACACAAGAATGAGCTTCTCATTCACTTTTCAACTTTATATTCAAAACCCTAAATCCCTTTTGGGCGGTCATCCCCTTTTCCCCTTTTTTACATGGCCGGCTGTAGCCTAGGCCCTTTTTCCCATTGTCCTTCTATCTTCCTAGCTTCCTTTCCACCGCCCGTCTGCATTTACAAATTGCACGGGTGAGAGCCCGACGCTCTTTTACAATATTTCAGGGTGCGCCTTTTCCATTTAAAATGCGCCTTTCCTCTTCGGCATTCGCCTTGGACTTTTAAGGTTGCCCTTGCGCTTTTGGTCTTTTTTCCTCTTCTTCCTTCAGTCGGGCTACCCGCCTTTGCCCTGCGTCTTTTCCGCTTTATTTTGCTTTCTTCGTGTTGGGGTTAACATTACCCCCCTCCTAGATGAGTGCCAGTCCCATGGCACTCACCGTCATAGGTAGCAGGCTATAGCATGCATCGAAGACGTGGGTGATAAGGACGCCGGTGGTTTCCGTGGAGGAGTGGTGGTGGTGGTAGTGTGGAAGAAGGTCTTGGGGGACTTGTTGGTGGCCAGGGTGGCTGGTGGAAGGTTGTTGGAGTTGGTGGTAGGGCTATTCTGTGTTGGGGATTGCATTGAGGGCTAGCACAAGTGGTGGTTTGTTAGGGATTCTGCACATGACAATGCTTTGCGGGCTTGTCGGATGGTAAGGGATAAGCATTCAGAGTTGGGTGTTGATGAAGAGCGAACGACACTTTCGTTGGAGTCTCCAATACCTGTGGTCTCTTCCTAAGGGTAGTGTTAGTCTTCTCTATTGTGCACAAGACAGAGTGCAATTAGTTTGGGAGACAGGTCGAACTCTGAGCAAGCTGAGAGTATTGTCCTGCACTTGAGGACCCAAACTGTGTATATACTTCGGTGCAGATATTATGTGAGTGCTCGTGCATACTTAGATATTACGTAGCTAGAAGACTGCTGACCTGGTTTCTTGTATAGCAATGGGTTAGTGTAGCAAGGGGCTAAGTTGATGGAAAAATTTGTCGATGAAGACGTGAAAAGTACACTTGAAGATTGCTTGAGACATCATTATGGTCTTGTCAAGGACATGTAGCATAATTGAGCTCCTTGATGTCTAGCTCTTGGTAGCTAGTGACTACCTATAGTGCTTGAAAGGTATAGTGTACTTTTCCATTGTCTTTCATGCCTTGCTTACCACTGTGGATTGTAATGGCATTGAGATGAGTGCAAAAGAATTGTGCAAGTGGTTCAGGGTGACAGGTCTAACCATAGGCGAGGCGAGCTCCCTAGGTATGTCCTGCCCTTAATGTGCCTTGAACAATTGTGGGGGATGTACAAAGGTCTAGGGGATTAGGGACGGAGCCAGCTGACCAAGGTGACTAGACGTACCTAATTTGAGGACCCCTAGGTGCGGTGCTGTGATCGTGTGTGCTTTTTTCTTTTCTTTTCTTTTCTTTTCCTTTTTTTCTTTTTTTTTCTTTTTTTTTCTCCCTTTTTTTGTTTCTTTCTTTCTTTCTTTCTCTTTTTTTTTTGGTGGGAAAAATGAATACAATCAATGCCATACATTGAGGCTGTTAGCCTTTCATTTGGATTGAGAAATGTTGGGATTCAAAGGCTATGAAGAATTAATATTACAGAGATGATTGTGTCACCAGCCTTGATGCTAGAGGAACTATTGTTGAGGTGAAGATAAACATTTGAGATTTTGCAAACCTCTTTGTAACATGTGAGATATCGAACAATTGAGGTAGCACTTGGAGTGAGCTGTGCATGGACAAGGGCAGAGCATCTTGCGAATTGAATCCTGGATGATGAAGAGACGTTCGCCCTTATTGAGAGCGTGGCTCCTGCCCGAACATAGAGTTTGGCCAAGAAGGAGGAGGTAATCGATGATTATGCTTTGGCCAGTCGCAATATGTGCTTTTTCTGCAGAGATGTCCTTGGGTTCTCATCTAGTGGCGTTTCCGTCATGGCTTTTGTTTCTTGGTATTCCTGTCACTTCCTCCATAATGGTTCTTTGTGGGGTTGGTGGTCTTGTGGTGACTTGGATGTTAAACGCTTCTAGACATTGGCCTGTGTCATTCTGCATCAACTTGTCACTTCGTGAGAGTACATGCTCGCTTGTGTTAAGTACATCGAACCAATGCAATCATGTTAAGACATAATTTTTCAGAATGCTATGATGTCTATTGGGATGCCTATTTCATTGCATGTTAAGGTCACATACATTAACGAGAGGTAACGGGAATGTGTACAAGTGGGGATCTTGCCCCTTTACTCATTAAAAAAAAAAACAAAATGTTCTGGTAGATGACTTGTCGAGCTACTTGTACATCATAGGGGTTTAGTCGATAGGTACGAGGCGGGGTGAGTCCGGTTGGCTAGGCGACCGGGGCGGTGCTAGTGCGGGGCTCCCGTGAGGCTGGGCAGGGAACATGTCGGCCATGACATGAATGGTGTAGTCCCAGGCCGCGACCGTTTCCAAAATGTCCTTAAACAGTTCATTAAATTCTTCCCTGTCCCGGGCCGCCTTTTCTACCCTTGAGCATCTGGTGCCCGAGCGTACATTGGGGGTTTGTGCCATTGGCGTTGCCACCTACTGCGCGTTTCTTTGAGTCTCGAGTTTCTTGACTCGAGGATTTTTTGGCCTTCGTCCGGGACAGTGTCGCTTAGGGCCTCGCTTCTTGGCATACCTCTTGAGGGTGGGCACATAGCGCTCCGGTGGAGGGGCATGTGTTGCATGTTCCCATCGGCTGCGGAGAGCGTCCTTGCAAGCTAGCTGCCCTTGGTTATCCATGTTTTCCTTGCGGGGGGCCTGTAAGATGCAAATCAAGGATTAGGATTTGTCACATGATAAGGCCATTCATATGTAAGGGATTATAGTGTGGGTTATCAAGTGCATAAGACGAGAAGGGGAGGGGTGGGGCATGCATTATTGTTGTAGAGGGATGGCCCCGTGATGTATATTTAGCCTCTTGCCATTAGCAGATCTTGGTTCACGCCGAGTTACATCGGCTGGCGGTCATGGATTTAGGTAGGGCTCCTCCTCGGAAGGATAGACCAGAAAGGGGGAAAGGTGTATAGAAAGGGACGGTACCCCATCTACACCATCAAAGTCGTTGGTCAAGGCTTCCTATGGCGGTAATGAGGGTTGCATGCCCTTCACTTGGAAGTGGGAATGGTCACACGACTTTTAAAAGTGTGATGAGAGGAGGACCTGAGGAGCTTAGCATGTCAAATCCAACTCTTCTCCCTGCGCTTGACTATCATTGCTTGTGTGTGTTGTTAGTATCTATACAGGGTGACACAAAAATCATTGTTTATATATACATCTATATATATACATATACGAATCCATGTCACCTCACGAGGATAGAAACCAATTGTAGAACTCAGGATTGTACTGGAGCGTGGCACACACATCTAGTATTCGTGGCAGCTTACTCAATACCAATAGATATTTTGCCACATCGAGTAGCATGGAACCTTGTCCGAGTCTACTGGCAATATGTAACTCCTCCTCAGTGAGAACCTTATCAAACAGAGCGTTCTCTTGGCTAGTTCCAGCTAACTCTGTACCCTGAATGGCAGTCAGCACTCGAAGGGAAGTTGGTGCCACATAGGTTGGGTCCCTTTGGGATCGCCATTTGGCCAATCGCTCCTCAGAGACTGTCATGATCTGAGCCCCTAGTTCGGCCATTACAACGCGGCTTTCGCACCAACGCTGCTCAAATTGACTCTGGCCTACTGACAGTCACTTTAGTTGCTCTATGTCTACGAGATTCGGTCGGCAGAGCACTTCATTGAACGTGATGGTTAAGTGCAGTTCGTCAGCCTTCTCGTCAGAGATGAGTCGCATGCATTCATGCAGGAGCCTGTCGTAGTGCTCGTTAAGATGTTCTTGCTCTTCCCATGATAGAGGAAAGGTCAAGTAATCTCCAAGCTGCTCCTTGGGGATTGTGCCCATGTCCGCAAGGACGTAGACACGTGCGACCACTTTGAGCTTAGCATCCAACTCAGTTAAGCATTCTGTGACACTTCTATGTTTAACGAGGGCTTGCTCGGTGCTATCTCATGCAAAGTTCTAAGAGTTTCCTTAGGCTTTAGCATGGCTGGGGGCTCATGCCTAGATGAGCAAGATTGGTCAACGCTAGGATTTCTTATGCTCTTGGGGTTCTCACGTTTCTCCTGAGGTTTTGCTGTTATTTTGTCATGGTTCTTCTCGGATGTGACTGGTATAGATTTGTCACCCCATTATGACGACATTGTATCCACTCTTGATTGGTCAATGCGAGTTCTATTGTCAGTGGATTGAGTTTTGAAAGCAACTGTTGATGGCAACAGCTGCTTTGATTTTTCAGAGCACACGGATGTGTCTGAGGTTTCACCGTTATTAGGAGAGGCATCAGTGGGGTCATTGGTGGATGGACTTGATGCTTTATTCATCAGCTCTCCAGCACTCTTCGTCCCAATGTCCTTGGGGTCCACAACCACCTGCAACTGTTGTTGTTTTCTCTGCTTTCTCCTCTTTGTCTTGGTCAATGAAGGTGCCTCCCTCAATGACTCAGGGCCTCAGCATTCTCTTTCTCTAATGTGTCCTTATGGGACATGGCCGTGGCCTACTGAATAGCCTTGCCAGGTTGAGTGGTTCGATGCGCCACCTCCCTGACCACAGCTTTGAGAGGTTTCTCCTCAAGCCTAGGCTTTAGGTACTTTGAAAGTGCTGGAGTTGTCGAGGGATTTGGTTGCGACACCTTCTCCATAGGTAAACTACTAAGGACACGTTCCACAAGGGGCATTGTCACAGCCAAGGGCTGTGACTGCTGTGGTCCCTGATTGGAAGTAGTAGCAGCTAGTTTAGTGGACTGGCTACCATTGGTAGACTGCAGTGTCAAGTCCTTGGGTAGATCAGAAGCGGTCATGCCTTTTGTTGCCCTTTGCACATTCACTTGTGTAGGTTGAGTAGCGGCACGAGGCTGCTGATGCCGTGCTTCCCGTGTCCATTTAGGTGAAGAGGATGTAGGAGATTTGGGACTCCTACGTGGGCTTGGCACTGACTGGAGAATTTGCTCGAGGCTATTATGCGATTGTGCCATTTGTTTTGTTGAGCCATTAGCCACCTTACAAGTAGCGTGGCGCCCCTTATCCTCTTGGGGAATCAAAGGCTCTTTGGGCACTAATGGCTTTTGTGCACGCTCAATGGCTACATATGTCATCTGCTTATTAAGCATGCTAGGTTGAGGCTCATTCTTTCGAACACTCATGTTTGCTTTCTTTCCTCGAGACCTAGAGTTTCTCTTAGATTTCCTCCTGTGCTTCATTGCTTTTGATGCACTCTGGCCTTCGATTGATAGAGGTGGTGTAGCAGGGGATTTTGGTACCCAAATCCATCGGTTACCTGCGTAGTACCCCTGAGCACGTAGCAACGCTTTGGATATCCATCGTGGCATTGTGCTGACCCTCCATCGATGCCTGCGTCTATAAGGCTTGGGCTTCTTTTGGGGTCTTCTATGATATTTGTAAGTCCAAAGCCCGTCCTTGGCATTGTCTCTTGACCTTCTTTTTTCAGGCCTGGCCTCACTCACTGCTTCTCGCTGTTCGACCTGTGCTTGCATCAGTTTTTCTAACAAGTCCTTGCTCTCGTTAGTAGGCTTGACTATTACGTCAGCACCTTCCTTGCCTTTCCCTTGAGGTTTGATGAGGTCACCCTTGTTAAAGGTTGTGACTATCCTCACACCTGGTAGTGTCAGGTGTATCCTATGTGCTACATAGTCGGCCTCACACTTGGTTGCCCTTTTGAAGGGTCTTCCTAGGAGGGTTTCTTTCCCGCAGTTAGCACTATTTGGAGGAACATGAAATAGGATAGGCAAGCTTTCCGTTTCAATTGTCGCAAGGATTTTGCACTTCCCTATGAGTGCTTATGGGTGTCCCCCATAAGGGCTAAGAGTTGCACTAGTCGGTGTGAGCTCTGGTTGGCCTAGTAGGGTCCATGATTCATAGGTTAAGATGTTAAAATCTGCTCCTTCATCAATCAGAGCATCAATAGTATGCTCTCTTTTCGCGGTGAGTTTGACCCTAAGATAAGCAAGTGGTACTATGTCTTCATCTTCCGGGTCCTGGCTTGTAAATTTAAGCCTTCTGACAGATGCCCTTGAGTCCCCACTTGCATGACCAGACGTGGATTCTCCACCAATGTCTTGGGTTGTCTGTGCAGTGTTGCTCAAGGCACATCCCTCGTCAAGAGTGTCATGTCTAGTCATCTTGGCATTTGCCGCTTTTGCTGATGTTGCATTTCGCTCTGACTAGACATGGTATGAACACAATGTCTTTGTGTTCTCGTAGTGTGGCCTTTTTGCCCTTGATGTCTAGATTGGCCCATTGATGTTCTAGGGTCTCTGTTTCTCTCTGTTCGGGTATGGGCTTTTGGTTGCTCTATTGCAAGTGAGACTCCATGCTCATGTAGAGCCATTGCTACACTAGGGTCTAATTTGGAGGACCTGTCACAGCGCGCATTTTCTCTCCAACCTACTCGGGGGAGGTGCGGAGGGGGCAGAGCCCCCTCTGCGGGGGTTCGGGGGGGCAGTCCCCCCCGGCCCGCAGGGCCGTTACGGTAAAATCCATGCACAATTTGGAGGACCGTTTATAGCCAAATTTGAACCACTTACTCTCAGTTTCAGCCCGGCAATGGATCTATGATATGGTTTCGGCTCTATATGGTTTCTCGGTTAATTTCACTGTCTTCAGGTTGAAATTTGAGAAAATCTAAATTCGGCCTAACAGGTCCGAATTGCAGGGTCCGAGTGGGTCACTCGGACGGGCCGAGGCGCATGGGCCGAGGGCTAAGGTCGGACGATTCGGACGAATTCGGGTGAGGTCACTTGGGCGGGCCGAGGGCGGAATGTGGGACGTGGCTGAGGGCCGAATTTGAGTCTCGAAAGGGTTTTTCCTCGGACGGTCCGAGGCCGACTAGAGTGGACCGGGTGGTCCGAGGGCCGAGTCTGGGCCTCGGACCAGAGTCGATGTGACTCGGATGCGTCGAACGTCGCGCGTGTTTTTGCCGCAGCTTGCAAAATTCGACGTGCAGGGCGCTAGGGGTCTTCCCCCTTGTCGTGCAACTCCAGATTGGTTCTACTACTGTAGGGGGAGGTGTAGAATCACCTGGGCTAGCCGAAGATCTCCCTGATGCCAAGATTGAAGCGGATTTCCTCGCCAAGCTTTCCTCTTCTCTCCTGCTCTCCTGAGACCCTGCAATGCACGATGTGGCCTTTCTTGCCACTTCTGGCCCTTATACCCTCTTCCAGGTATGGTATTGGTACCCCCAATCACTCACTTACCGACCTTAGGCATCACAAGTAAGTTTTTTACCACTTTTGCACAATTCTTGCCCTGTTTCTGCCCTGTTTTGCAACAATAACCCTAATGCTTATTTTCTTTGTTTTTCTTTGTTTTCTCCTACTCTAATGCATCCAAATCACAAAGTAAATACCTACACTACTCCATCTCACAACATAAATCTCAAGAAAAACAACAAACCTACTTGCCAAGGAGATCGAATAGCATCTTCAACCCCCTCGCTTCCTACCTATCTCAAGCACCGGTTCGGGGCAAACCCTACTCCAATGCTCGATTCGAAGTGCGCAAGCGCTCAAGGCTTGAATCTGTTGGTCCCGGCAACGGAACCAAAATGTGGGAGCTTTCACTCAACCGCCAAGACCCACGGATTGCTTATTGTTCAAGCGTTCCAAGCCGAGCACTAATGGCTACCTCTCACATAACCGACGCGCCATCCATATCTACGGATGTAGTGAGCTTACCTCCGTGCCGTTCGAGTTACCTCCTCTCCCGCGCACTCCGATGGCTCCACGATCCAAGTGCAAGCTTCAAGCAAGCTCCATCCTCAAGCTCCACGCCCCAAGCTCCATTGCCGCGAGCAAGACAAGAGAAGAGAAGAGAAGAGAAGAAGAGAGGAGAAGATGAAGAGCTTCTCCTCCTCGGTCCCTCACCCTCACACACTCACTCCCTCACACTCTCACACTCCCTCTCTCAAGCACAAGCTCAAGCAAGCAAGAAGAAGAAGAAGAAGAAGAAGAGGAGAGCTACTTTTGGCCAC
Organism: Lygodium microphyllum; assembly: GCF_053477565.2. NCBI lineage: Eukaryota > Viridiplantae > Streptophyta > Polypodiopsida > Schizaeales > Lygodiaceae > Lygodium > Lygodium microphyllum. The sequence goes on along the minus strand of NC_141146.1, from coordinate 89,929,920 downwards.
ACACAAGAATGAGCTTCTCATTCACTTTTCAACTTTATATACAAAACCCTAAATCCTTTTTGGGCGGTCATCCCCTTTTCCCCTTTTTTACATGGCCGGCCGTAGCCTAGGCCGTAGCCTAGGCCCTTTTTCCCATTGTCCTTCTATCTTCCTAGCTTCCTTTCCACCGCCCGTCTACATTTACAAATTGCACGGGTGAGAGCCCGGTGCTCTTTTACAATATTTTAGGGTGCGCCTTTTCCATTTTAAAATGTGCATTTCCCCTTCGGCATTCGCCTTGGACTTCTAAGGTTGCCCTTGCGCTTTTGGTCTTTTTTCCTCTTCTTCCTTCAGTTGGGCTACCTTTTTTCCCGCCTTTGCCCTGCGTCTTTTCTGCTTTATTTTGCTTTCTTCGTGTTGGGGTTAACAGGTACAATTGCAAGTGATTGCCCAAGGCTGGAAGCAATGCCACAAGTTGGAGATGAGGTGGGATGGATCAAATCTGATCAGGAAGGGGGCTTTCCTATTAGTGCAAATTGCATATACTGGCTATATTAGCAAGTGACCACTCAAGAAGCTCAAGCAAGGCTCAATAGAGCCTTAGGGAGGTCCTAGATTGGGTGGGATAAGCTAGGAGAACATGGGAGTATCAAACTTTACCTCTTCAAGGTGAAGCCATGGTTGCCATTGAAGAATGGCTGAAGCTTTCAAACTTGGGCTGAAATAAAACTGAAGAAGAAGCTCCCTAAACCAATATTTTGATACCAATTGAAGGGAAGAAGCCCTGAGTGGAAGCCTATAGAGCTATGGTGGAAGAAGAGAGCAAGAGCAAGAGACATAGGATGTGGGAACGCCAATAGTCACAATGTGTGACCGGCCTTCCCTTATTCAAATATCACTGAAAGAATAAAGAATAAAGTGACAATGATGGGCGCTTACCACCTGCAATGTACACGTGTGCAGGTACTATCAGTGTAATGAATATACGGGTGGTTAGGCACAAGTGCCTTTATCCCCAACACAACCTCATGTTTGTTGTGCCACGTAAAGGAGCGGCCTTGTTTTATAGCAATCACATGGATGACATCCACTAGAGCATGCCTTCAACTCCAGCATTCCATATTTCTTTCTCATGTGCAACTTTTGCACTAGTCACATGCAATCTATTCATCCCATATGTCATATTTCAATCACCTACATGGATGCTACATTCCTATGTAATTTGACCCCTCAATTTTTCCCATAGTCTTGCCCTATTCATTGATGTAAGAGGGTCATACCCAAACCATAGGTTGCATGAGACTCTATTGAAACTTGTTGCAATAGTAGTTGTTATACCCCCTTTCTCACTCCATCTTAGAATCAGTATGTGATTCTCTTATGAGAATCACACCTCCTACCTATTCCTATTGTAGTGTAGAATCCAACATAGTTAGAGAATGATTACATGTCACTAATGTACATTTTACCTCTTGCACGGTGAGGGTGTTAGGTCTCCTTGGACATAGAAGTCTTTTGCATATTGCTTTCTTACTTCCAAGAGTGTAGCCCTCACATTCTAGGAGACCAAGTTAAATTTCTTTGTTATTTTTTCCATAGAACGAGTCATATTCTAGATCTAGAAACTCAACGTTCTCATTTGCTAGAGCAATATCTAATTTCCTATTAATGAGAGGGAATCTAGCCAAATTTTGAAGAAATACATTCCCTTTAGGCATAGAAGGATTGTTTTTCTAATTCTCCCTCAATTGTGGTAGGTTTTCTTGCAAGCTACCTTCTGCATTCCTTTGTAGTTTTGCTGAGGATGTTCTTTTCCTGGTTGATTCTTGGCCTTAGCAAACTAGAGCTTATTGTGGTGTCCACCCTCTTTTCTCCCATCCTTAAACTATTGGCTGCTCCTTCAGGTGGGGATTTTTGGTGGAAGATGTAGGAAGAGTTTGGAAAGGGGGAGAACTTGACCTCCACAACCATTTCAATCCCACGAGAGTCAAAAACCACAAGAAACTCATGGGTTTTCTTCCTTATGTCTTGAAGTACACCATTTGCCATAACATGTCATTTGTAGGCATGTGTAAACACAAAACATCGCCAAGGGCCTTGGTCAGAACATCCATCTCTCCATCTAGCCAATATAGATGTCCTAAAATGTGATCTAGACTAAGGAATCATGTAGAAGAGTAACCTATGTTGAGAAATGGGGTGACCTTAGTAGAGCATAAACATGGTTACCTTTGAAGACAGTTGAGGATGCCAATATTTAGTTCCATTCTTACTAAACACTGATCAAAACAATGTTGAATCCTTAATATATGAAATTGTATTGAACCTAGGCACGCTTGACCAATGAAAGAAGAGGATACACATACTAACAAGACCCATAAAATTATGGGAGTCCATGGTAATAGTTACCATAAGTGCATTCATAGTAGTTCAAAACATCATCCACACTTATGTATTGGTGTAAGGCACTTTCTAAATAAATATATAATAGTTTTGTCTCTATTTATATTATCATTTGCATACTTAGATGATCGCTTTAATTATACAATTAAAAGGAACATTTGGAGCATGAACAAGGACACCCGTTGAAAGGAGTACAAGGTCCTCAAACACACTATCATCAATGAAACCAATGCATGAGATTTTGATACCACATTTGTTTTTGGCAACTTTCTAGAAGATGTTCCTTCTCCTTTATTTTAGATATATTGCAATCCACTACCCTCTTTAAATCCAAAAATTCACAAGAGAGAGAGCAACAATTTACTTACTTTAATCCACACGTCTACATGTTGGACTACCACACCTTTTAAAAGCATCCAATAAATTTTCTTATTGAGTGATACGATGGCCAAATGACACATCTTTCCCATTGAGGAGTAACAAAATTGTACTTGTATGATTATAATTATGTAACTGTGAGCTTTAATAAAGTCAATTGTGACTATGCATGTGACAATGAATCAATGGGATGGCATTTCATGTGGATAAAATATAAAGTAGAAATGGAAGATAATGACAAAACTCTCTCTCTCTCTCTCTCTCTCTCTCTCTCTCTCTCTCTCTCTCTCTCTCTGTGTCTCTCTTCTAATTAGATTATGCATTTTGTCAAGTGAAGTGGAATGCACAAGTATGATGCATGTAATCTTGTCCTTTAGGTCAATTTTAGCCCCCATATTATATTATCTCTCTCTCTCTCTCTCTCATCATTTAATGCACCATTCACCCACCCCTTTTCCCTTTATTGACATTGCATTATATATCACTTTGCACTTTATATCACATATCACCACTTGCACCATACCCTTTATATCACATATCATTGTTTGCACCATACCCCCCTTGATATCTAGTGATTACTATCCATTGTACATGATTTGTTTCATATGCCATTTTTTACCTCAATAGACGTGAATATTTCTCTCTCTCTCTCATATTTGTATCAAAACAAATAATAAGAGTAGAAAATATGCTATCAATTGGAGATTGCAACTAGAGGAGCTACACAAATTGGGCCGAGGAGCTAAGTGTCACCCTTCCTTAAGGAGCCAAGCTACCCCCAATACATAGGATGTTGTAGATATCAAAGAACCCACCATCACCAAATGACTTTTTGGTTGTAATTGTCATTGGCCTCTTCAAAAGCAATGTATGCATAAGAGGAGATTTAGACTCCAGTTTGGGCCTTGTAAGAAATTCCACCTCAGCATAGAGAGAGTAAATTAAAAAAGTTTAAAAATGATACAAAATGAACAAATTAAAAATTTTCTCTTTTTCTCCAAAATATAAAAATTAGCTCGAGCCTTTAAGTTACCAATTAGCCTTAATTAAGGGTATAGATATCAGAATTTAGAATTGAGTGCCCAATGCTTAGAATTTGATGGCTCATATCTAGATTGATTGGGATTAAGAGTTTAGGTTCTTTTTATCAAAAGATGAGCCAAAAAGACTACTTAAAGCCTTGAGTTGTGCCTGCCAAATTATGTTTTGAAACATTCCATGTATGCTCTCTTATTTTTCAAAAGCAACTTCACAAGCAACATAAATAGGGATGGTTGAGACCAAAACAATATCACAAGTGGAGATGGCTGGTATGGAATCAATTATGATGGCTATGGCTAAATCAACGTCACAAATGGAGATGGCTAGGGTGGAATTAGTAGGGATGGCAAGGGTGGAATCAACATCACAAACGGACAAGGCAGCGCTCTACTCATCATCAAAGAGATATAGGAGAGAACTATATCACTTTCACATTGAGCTTGAGTGTGACTATGAGCCACTCTCTAAGAAAAACAAACCCTATCTAATGTCTTCCAAATCCAAAGATTTGTGTAGGTCACAAGGAAACAAGAATATAGATCTATGGATTGATGGAAAATTGTATCCAAAAGATCCTTTGATTAATTTAATGCCTTTATTCATGGATATTACATCTTTAGTGAGCTTTGTTGGAGATGGCTATAATGGCCTCTTAGGATATGCACAACATTTGGATGCCATTAGAAATGTACATAAGTTGGAAAGAGATTCGTTAGCGAAGGAAAATGCTTCCTTGAGGCTAACATTAGAGTAATGTGAGGACAAACTATAGCAAAACAAAGAGACTATTTTAGAGGTGGAGAAATGAAGAGATCAATTGAGGCTTAAAGAAATAGTATTGGAGTTCACAAACAATGTAGGAAATTTTGAAATATCCAAGATATGAAGCTACAAAGTGGTGGCATTAAAAAAAGGATACACGAGTGAAGTAAGTTGCTTGTTACATCTTTCTCTATTTCATAAGGTATTTGTGAAGAATTTTATAATAACTGAAAATGTTGGTTTTGAATGCAAAGGTATCCTACAGTCTAATGAAGAAAAGAATTCGAGAATGGAGGCATTACTTGTACATGTTAAAATGTTTCTCAATAAGGAAGCCATTAAAGCAATTCTAAAGGACCTAAAATATCAAACGATAACAAAATAAGAGATTGAGACCTTTTTAAAAGGAAACCAAGTTAGGTCAAGCAATATGTAGGCCTTGTTGGATGAGAGAGGTATATCTAGCAAGGGATACATAGCTATTTACAAAACCCTTCAATCAAAGATAAAGGAATCCAAGCTAAGTAGATCAACATTGCGAAAGCCAACATCACTCAAAAGAATGTGAAAATAAGTGAATGATGAAGTTTTACAAGTCCTAGGAGTAGATACATACTATGGAGTAAAAGGGGAGGCAATGGTTTATAACAAATATAACAATATATTTTACAACTTGGAGGTGTGGTTGTTTCACATGCTTGCAATAATATGTGTGTATTCTAGGGTATTTTTAAGAATTTCAAAACCTTACATTGGATTTTCCATAAGACAAGTATACCCCAAATCATTAGTGAAAAAAGGAATGGGAGAATCTTGGATGTTTAAAGGGTTCAAAAGATTCAATGTAGAGTGGCACTAGTAGGTGATTTGCCTAAAGGGCTTGTACAATATCTTAAAGATTCAATGTAGAGTGGCAACTAGTAGGTGATTTGCCTAAAGGGCTTGTACAATATCTAAAAAGGAGCCAATTCGAAGTGCCCATGCGTATGTTGCATGTTTGTTGCAAAGGAACTTAATAAAAAGATTTGGAAAAAGACACTTGACAAGCACCTCAAAGTTCCATATTTAAAAGTAAATTTAGATATTCCCTTATCTAGAGTCCATATTTGTACAATGCATGGTTTGTGTAGAATCATTGAGAAATTAGTTTTCTTGTACATATGTTTTGCTTGGACAAGGCAACCTAGGTCTACACAATTCAAGGCAAGTGTAATGCTTGAGAAGGCATTGTCAAACATTGATTTGCATTGTGTAAACATGAAGATTGAAAAGGACGAGAAAATGTCTAAAGAAAATTGAGACATGCCAAAGAAACTTTCCTTGTCAAGTAACATAGTTCACTTAGAGAATTCAATTTAACATGTGGAAGTGCATTCATAATGTGGTTGTTGACCATGCTAATAGTGGTGGACCATGATTGCACAAGGTGAATGTTTGAAAGTCTTTAGATGCAATCTTTAAGTATGGAACTCACATGACTACCAGGCCTTTAATACAACATTAGAGGAGTTTAAAAAGTCAATGGTGTGCATGGACATGTCAATACATTACCCCACCACTATATGGTAAGTTGTCTTTATAATGTTTGATAAAGAATAACTACTTAATTGAGAGTGCAATACAAATTTGGTGCGGCCCCTTAAGACACCCTTGGATAAATAGGCAAAATGGCTGTGTAAATCCATTGTGTTAATTAAGTATTAGAAGAGGACTAAAGAAATCTTACTATAATTAATCATATAAACAATAACTTCATCAGACACATGTAGTCCAACCTTAATTTAGCTCAACATGTTCACTTTAATCTCTCAAAATTCTATAATTTCACACATTAACTTTTTCATTTTGAACTAAAACCATCAATAATTTAACTTCAATTCTATCCATATTTAAATACAAGAAAATATACACAATAAAACTTTTAATCAACTCTTTAACTTTATAAATAATTTAATAAAGTATTTAATATTTATTAATCTTTATTTTTATCCTTCACATCATTTTACAAAGGAAGTATCCTCTAATAAATTTCATTATCCACAAAATTTTATTAGCATACTCTAATAAAAAAATTAAATATAATCTATTTTCAAACTTTTGATAATTTTCTTCATGATCTCAACTTATCAATATTTCTTTATTTTTATTTTAAAAAATAAAAATATTCATAATAATTACTCTCAAATCCAAAAATTCAAACCCTCCACCATAACAAATTCACATTGCATACTAATTCCCATAATTAAATAACATCATTTTCTCTTAATATTCACTAATTAGGTATTAAAAACACTAAAAAATTATCATTTTGGCCCTTAAATTTTATATGTCTTCAAATTCAAATATCCATAGTGTTTAAAAATTTAAAGACAAGTCCATCTAGTTATGTTTTACTTTTTTTTCAATAGTTTATCATTAATATCTTTCTAATTTTCTTAATTATCACTAATTATAACAAAAAACTATAATTTAAATAACTATACACTTGTATCTAGTAATAAATTCTTTATCTAAAGGTGAGGTTTCATTAGCAGGTGTATTTCATCACGTTTTAACTATATTTTAAATTATTTTCGTAAAAAAATCTCAAATTTCTTAATATCCACTAATTAGAGTCTAAAAATATAGTTTTTAACCTATTTTCTACAATTTCTTTATCATTTTTATTCATATGATGCAGCAACTAATCTCTATTTTATTGATTTAAAACTTAGAGATAAAAAGAATAATGTTGGTGCTTACTTCTCCTATTTCTTTAGATTTAACAGTCTTGAAACTCTTTAATCTCTTTCGTTGTTCACTAATATCTTCTAATCTATCCTTAATCTTGTTGAAAATCTCTCTTTGTCTCTTTACACTATGAAATAGTCTTCAAGAACGAGATGAGATGAAAGCATTGAGTGCAAGGACACAAAACACACTGATTAAGATATGCCTCGCGATCTTTAACATCACAACAGAGAAGACATGCTCATTTGCTGCTCATAGATGAGAAAGGATCTGTTATTTTTTGTATCAACTCATCAACATCCTCAAACAATGATAGCACTCATTTTTTGTGTGTTCCCTCTCTCTCTTGCTCAACCTCCCTATTTACAAGACATTCCCACTCAACTTCTTTATTATCCCTCTCTTCAAATTTTACAAGTTTCACACTTGAATTGGTTTTTTTTGGCACCCTTCTATATCTTTGGCCTATTTTTGACCCCGTCCATGGCTTCTTGACCCAAATTCTATGCATACATACTATATTATATCCGCATTTTCTTCTATCTCGAAAATGTCTACCACTTCTCTCCCCATATCTGCCTTCTACCACTTATTATTTTTTCACTCCCTAAGAGTTTCCGCCTAAAATATCCCAACTCTCTCCACTTATAACTCCATCTTAGCATTATTAAATACAACTTTACAATCTAATTTTTAAATAAATTTTATAAAAATATTACATAAGACATAGCCAAAGCCATCTAGGTTGCATGAAAAATAGTGTAAAAATAGCTCAAAATAAGGGGTTGTTATTCCTTCCTCACTAGCTTCAATGAGCTCCCACAAACTAGCAAATAGAAAACTTTTTCTAGCTACAAGAAGTGCTTTAATGGCTGCAACATCCGTGAAGGCTTTAGAGCCAATAACTATGAAATGTGAAAAAATAAATACTCTCCCTCTCCAAGCCGCAAGTGTCCCACTAGCACAACAACTTCTACATCACTTGTAAAAGGAAGACAAAGAAGACTAGTATATCCCAACAAATAATAGCCTCTTCCTTCTACAATGAAAACTAACTTAATGTGGCAATTAAGTTAGTATATCCCAACAAATAATAGCCTCTTCCTTCTACAATGAAAACTAACTTAATGTGGCAATTAAACTAGGTCAGGAACCACTTTGTCCATTGACCTGTATGACATTGCGATTCTCGAGTAAGATCACCATGCACAAAGAAGTCATCCATCCATTTGATCAAAAATCCTGAAAGATTGCCATCATTGCTCTCTAAAAAGTAGTTTGTGCATTGCACAAACCAAATGGCATTACCTGATAGGCAAAGGTCTCCCACTTTGTGGTGAAAATAGTTTTGGGCTAGTCATTGGGGTTCATTAGAATTTGGTTGTAGCCATAAACCCATCTATAAAAGAATATAACTAATGTCTGGCCACTTGATCTAATAATTGATCTTAAAAAGTGATCTTTACGAGTATGCTTGTTAAATGCCCGATAATCCACACATATGTGAAATTTATTGGAATCCTTCTCAATAACTATAGGTGAAATTTAGTCATTGTCTGCAAGATAGGATAGATAAAACCCACATCTAATAGTTTAGTAATTTTAGCATGCACTTTGTCCACATAATTAGGATTTGTGTACCATTGACGTTGGCATATAAGTCTAACACTAGGTTCAATATCAATGTAATATTGACACAATTTAGGTTTCATGCCTTTCAAATCCACATAGCTCCATGCAAATGCACGAGAATATTTCTTAAGGACCTTTTGTAACTTCTCCAAAGCAACACCTTGTAATTGACTACCCAATAATAAAAACTTATTAGGTGCCACTCCAAAACATGTCATTTCAATTTTTGAATTGCACACATAAGTTCTAATAGACTTGACAATTGGTACATCAGTAGATTTCATCACGAGTACATGACATAACCTATTATCCACTCTTGTAGGTTGCCCATCATTAATCTTAGATGGTGAATCTTGAGATGGAGGTTTACAAGACATCTGCTACATAACCAATGCTCTATAAGAAGACTCCTTTGGTTGTGAAAACTCAATGATATTGCCCATGTAATGATCTAACACATCTTGCTTCCCCATTAATGCTTGCATGTCCTTTAGACAATACAATGTACCTTTGTTTTTATTCTTACTTCATTCATACAAATCTTGGCGATAATGTCGCAGAATGTGATTATGACACTCAAGACATTGTTGATCATGATAAGTTCACCTCCATCTTTTTTGTTGCAGCTTAAGTATCAACAATAGTGAAGATTTTCATTTGCTTCTTCTTGTATACGACAATCTAAATAGTGAATAACTTTCTTAAGCTCTGTGAAATTTGTTGGAGCCACTAGTTCATGCCACAAGAGATGTGGTTTGACCCCAATCATCATAAATTGTAAAGTCCATAAAATTTTTAGTAGGATCTGATAAAATCTTTTTCTTGCCACACTCATCACTTACTTGTGAGGACAAATTTCCCATCCTAGATCTCAAAGACACTCCCATTTGGGATGATCTATTGGACGTAGTTAATGATAGAGCCAAGCGACATTTGTAGCCCCTTGCTCCCAATGAGTAGACACTATGACTCTTCCACCTTTTCTCCTTGAAGACAATTTGTTAATAAGTGTTAACATCCCTCCTACTTGCAAAACACTGATTATCACATCCCTCATACTTGCTCCCAATGAGTAGACAATATGACTCCTCCACCTTTTCTCCTTGAAGACTACCACATCCCTCATAGTTAGCTGTTCCATCAATTGAAATTGTACTTGTTATTCTCAGTTTGACTTATAATAACTTCTAAATGATTTATCTCCTCATTGTAGTATAGCTCTAAAGATTGAGCCAACTTCTTATTCTTTAATGCTTCATGCTTTGCAATAGCTTTATATATTTGAAGTTGAGTGATTTTATTTAGCAATGATTAAATGAGATCACTATCATTTGATACCTTGTCTTTATTACATAAAATTGCATCCTCCAATGCATCCATTGAATAAGATGCATTTCCTTGAGGCATAACCACTACTTTATTCTAATAACTAAGCTCATCCCCCATTTCTCTTCCCAATCTATCATTGTAACATAACACAAGACAATTCCACCATTTAGAAGATCATCATTATCTTCTTTACCATTTCATTAACGTCCAAAATCATTCTAAATTCTTTAATGTCTGTTTCATCACTTGTCTCCTCTATTTTGTCCTCTGATTCTTCTTCTTGTGTAATGATTCAAGAATTAAACTCAAAGAATAAGTTTTTGAAATGATCGTGCTCTTGTATTCCATTGACTTTTGGCATTGCACTCTCCCTCACCACTAAGCTTTCAGCATTTAAACTAGTAATCTCCCATTCGTCTCCAACATTTTGCTTGTCCATAAAAACTACTAATAGATTAGATAAACCACTATTAGAGGTAGTGAACAAGTTAGCTATATTGCTATCACTATCATCTTCAAAAGAATAATGCATAGAATAGAATATTCCCTCATTCCTATAGGTTTTGCAACATTATTTTGGTGCACCCTATTGATTGTTGTCTTATCCCCATCTAACAAGGCTCAATGATGTAGATCCCTATATAACCAAGAATAGTTGTGCTCAGTCTATGAGCTCTTGTTGAATTTATCCTCTATTCCAAGGGTATCATAGCGATTAGTGTCCATACTCTCCTCCATGGGTTCACCCAAAAACCCCCTACTCTCAAATGCATCCTATCATGGTTGGGTCCTATCATTATAATGTATTTGTGCTAGGTTTGGTCACACTAGGACTAAAACAACTAAGGTTTGCTTAAAATAATTGGGCATGAATTGGCTCTTTGGATAGGTCGCACTACCAAAAAGTTAATGCTAAAATCTAGCCCTACGATCACAGTTGGAGTTTGATGTAAGAAACCTAAGGGTGTCACTTTTCGTTGATTAGCTAAACATATAATTATACTTGTAATCTCCTTCTGATAATTCAACCCTGATTTAAGCATTGTTTCTTTTGTCATTAAATTCACTACACTGCTTTGCCATGTAGCTGAGCGCCAAATATCCGTGCTTCATCACTTCCATGTCTACAATTGGAGCCCTTGGATCTGAGAATAAATCAATGATTCTTATAGATTGAGCAACTTTATCCATATTATCAACCTTTGTATTTGGCAATATAGTCATAGTTATGCTCCTTTTAGACCTTCGCTACACTAGTCTATGATATAGCTTTCTTATACAAGTAGGAGCAATTTCTAGTAGTTGTCACAAGTTAATAGACAATTGTAAACTTTCAAATTCATCCCATACATAAAAAGATTTTCCATTATCATCATCATTATCTTTAGCTGCTTTTGATCCTCTTAGTCTTAGACAAAATGGAGCCACTTCCTTCTTAATCTTTGGTGAATTTAAAGGAATGGGCAAAGCAATTAGATCATCCGAATTAGGTTGCAAATCAGTCACTTCTTTTTCTATAGCATGATCTTCCGAGTGTTTTGGTAAGGGTTTCTCCTACTTTGGAGTCCCAATATTCACACTATTAGCTTTAGATCCTATTCATTCTCTAAAATAATCAATGGATTTGATTGTGAATGTGTGATTGCCCCAATCATTACATCCGAGTTAAAGGTGACTTGTTTTTTCTCAATTGGTATTATCTCCAAATCCTCTATGATTTCTACTAGGTTTGTGACCAAATCAGTAATGCCTTTACCCTTATCTTGGCTTTGTGAAGATGTACCTTCCCTTGAACACCCCTTTTCATAATGACCCTCACGATTGCACTTGTCACACAAAGGGACATAATACTTCCTCTTTTACTCATTTGGGCAAAATCTAGCCATGTGTCTAGGTAGCTCACATCTTCAACAAACTACACTTACTCCTACATTATTATTCCTTATGAAGTTAAGGTTTCTATATAGTGAGCATCTCCCCTCATTTCTAGAATATCCTCTATGTCCTTGATTCCTTAGCATTGGAGCTGTCCCCGGGGTCGATTTGCCTATTAGCATAAAGGGCCGGTTAGGGCTCCCTATTCGATAAGTCACATTTTGACTATAATCATAATTTGTTTGCATTTGGGTTGCTTGTTGTTGTAAATGAGTTTGCTTAACCTAGCATTGATCCTCCACATGATCGTTGGCTAATCAAGAACCACTTTGCTTGATGTGGGGGATTCTATTGCTAAATGACCAAAACCATGGCATTGCCCACACTAGGTGTTGGACCTTGGTGGTGTGGGATTCCTCTGACCAGACTGGGTTGGTCCTGTTGCACTAGTAGGTTGGTTAACAGGATAAACTCCCTTTACAATGGGCTTTACCTCAACTAAAATCTCTTTCTTCAATCTGCCATGGATTTGGCTATCAATTTAGCCACCTTAGACTCATCTAGACTCCATCCTATAGATGGAGTGATTGTTGATGGTGGTGGATATATCAAGGATATTAGATACAAATTTAATCCTAAATATGGCATTGATGATAGTGTCACACCCACACTTGTCATATACACAGCCTGAGGAGCTTTGGAGCTCCTATATATGATGTGCTTGCTACTATTGATGGTGACATACTTGAGGGAACTAATCTAGGGTTAATGTATAATCCTTTCCTCCTCAACTGTCCTAATTGTACTTTCTCCCACCACTGTGCTTCTATCTTTGCATCTGGCAAATTAGCTGGTCACTTAAGGCTTAGATGTTTCCTAATAGTTTCTTGCAATCCCTTAATAAAATTTTGTTTTTGCATATCCTCTGTGGGAGCATTTTGTACCATCTTCCTAATTAATATCTCAATCTTTTCAATGTAATGTTCCATAGTTTCTTATGGGTTTTGTGATAGATAGTCAAACTCTAAACCTAAATGGTCTTGAAACCCTTGGCACCTAAATTTAGTTAAGAATGCCTCTCTTAACACTATATAAGTCACCCTTGTAGCAATAAGAAGGTTACCATACCATAAGGTTGCTTCGTTCTTCAAAGTTGCTTGGAATATGTAAAGTTTTCGATTATCATCAATGATCTCATTCGCTATGCATGTCACTTCAAACCATTGGACATGCATGTCAAGATCGTCATTCCAATGACTAGAATATTGCGTGAAATCTGTAAGTCACGGAAGCACTCTCACAGCCATATATAACACTCTTAGTACTTCCTCTAGATCTTTGAAGATTAGAACCTACTCTTTTCAATCAACAAAGAATCTATTGAGACCCCAATATTGTGAAAGACTATCTACATTGTTGTTCTCTATTGTATGATCAATGGAGTTTTGTTTGTCCTATGTCCTACCCTTTTAGTGGAAACATTATCAGAACCCACAAGATTGTCACTATTTTGACCCTCTTCTTTTATAACTTCTTTTTTTTTTCTCACCAGTAGTTGAGTCCTTCTTTGAGCTACCCTTATTGGTACCACTTGTTCCCTCCGAGCTTCCTACTTGCCTCTCCCAATCATAATCTAACTCAATTCCAACGAAAGATGTCTCCCCAATGGCTTTCTAGTTTCTAATGACAAATTCAGCCCACCTTTTAAGGTATTTTGCAACTCAACGTTCAATTTTTCTAATTGATCTACTATTCGCTCAGCTCTCTTTTCCAATCTTCTTCTTGCTCTCTCGTCCTATGCTAACTTTTTGGCTTTCACTCATGGACTCTTGTACTTGGTAGCTTTCTCTATCTTCCACATCCCCCCTCACCCTTCAATTTTTCTAATTGATCTACTATTCACTCAGCTCTCTTTCCAATCTTCTTCTTGCTCTCTCATCCTGTGCTAACTTTTGACTTTCACTCATTCACTCTTGTACTTGGTAGCTTTCTCTATCTTGCACATTCCCCCTCACCCTCTACTGTAGGAGCCCTTGTTTATGTAGACTCAACTTATGAAGGATGTCACATAGTTCCTAATCTTCATCCCCATAGGATATATCGCCATTGAACTTTTTTACTAAACCTGATATCTCAATCACTTCCCTTCCTTTGTATCAAATGTTAATTTCATGCCAATAGTAATTGCTACCCATGGAGACACATGAGCCTAATCTATTCTCCTAAAAGACTTATACGCTTCTTTATAAAACTAGTCGTAATGGTGTTTCACGCCAATGGTTTTAAGTTAGATTCCTTCGACTAACTTAAAGTGCAACGCTAATTGCACAATCCCCTTTGCTTCATCTTAGAACATCCAATTCAAGTGCACAATTATTCGACATCAACCCATAGTTGGGGTACAAAGTATTTGCACCCATCCACCAACTTGGTGTCCCTTGCATGAAAGTATTCTATGACAATTTAGGAAAGAATCCTCGCATGAAAGCTTTGTTGTAACAGCTCATCGGAGTCTCATTCTCTGATATAGATAATTCTTTTACTAAGCCTTGAAAGAACCAATTAAGCCATGTGGGGAGGTCAAATAGGTGTAAAGTTATGATCCTAAGCTCTACAGCTTCTCCTCATCTCTTAGGGAAGACTCCTTATATGTTGCTCTTGCAATCCTTGTGGTAGTTTATAATTTGGCCCCCTCGAGATGTTGAACTTTGGATTATGTTTAATTTAGATAATTGGAAGATCTCATGGATCTTCCCTTCATTTCTATTCCTTCTTTATGTAACTTCTTTGCCATTAACAAGTTAATTCATTTGAATTATGTTTTATTTACTAAAGCAACCTAGACCATCTCCTATTCTCCTTAATTAACATGCTTGCCCCCTCTTGAAAAACACACAAAAAAATGACGCCTCCTTAAGAGACCCTTGATAAATATGTAAAATGGCTATATGTAAAACCATTATGTTAATTAAGGATTGGAAGTGGACTAAAAAAGTCTTATTGATCTCTAATTAATCATATAAACAACACCTTCATCACACACATGTGGTTCAACCTTACTTTAGTTCAACATGTTCACTTTAATATCTCAAAATTCTATAATTTTACACATCAACTTTTTCATTTTGAACTAAAACTATAAACCATTTAAATCCAATTCTCTCCATATTCAAATCAACGAAAATATATATTATAAAACTTCTAATGCACTCTTTTTAAGTGAATACTATGATAAAATGTTTAATATTCACTAATTATTATTATATACTCTTAACATCATTTTATAAAGGAAGTACCCTCTAATAAATTTCACTAACCACAAAATTTTAGCAACATACTCTAACAAAAAAATAAAACTATAATCTCTTTTCAAACTTTTGAAAAATTTATTGCTTATCTCAACTTATTATTTTTATTTTATTTTATCTAAAAAATAAAATATTCATAATAATTATTTAGATCCAAAAATTCAAACCGTTCCTTCAATGTTAGAAGAGGGAATCATGCATTGTCCCTTAAAAACTTATGATGGAAAACAATGAGCTTTGAAAAGTTAAGGTCTTTAATGTAGTGGCCCAAGGTAGAGTCCTTGCCTAAATCTCCCTTCCATTTATTGGCTGTATGATCAATGAATCCATCCTCATTTACAAAAAGCTAAAAATTAGCAAACACACCTATTGAATTATAGTGAAATTCTTATGGAAATCAATATGGTATCCAAATGATTATAGCTTGTAAAACAAATCTTTTCATTTTCATCTAAAATTAACAACTCCTTGCTCTACATTTGGATGCTTGATTGGCCAATTTGCAAGGACTTGGAAGTCAAGTCTTTATTTGATCTACCTCAATGAGATACATTCAAGTTTTTCTATGTTGCTTCGAACTCTTCCTCTGAAGGAAGGGTTGACTCGCAGCAGTGTGCATCCTTGTAGATCATGGTCAAAGTCTTTCCTATGGAGTAGTATTGTGTATCCTTGACATTTGAATCCACAAGCAAACACTTATCCCAGTCTAGAACAATAATTTATAATGTGTTTCAAGATTCTATACAATGATAGCTAGGCAATAGTCCTCCCTAATGTTAAAAAGGGCTTGGATATAAAATAGGAGAATATACTAGCTTTTGCTAATAAGGAAGGTGGACAATAGAGCCATAGGAATGTCACCATCCTCCTCCTCAACCTCTTATTACTCATTAACTAAAGCCCACATTTTTTTCTCTCTTCTCAAAGCTTCAACATCTAGTTGATCACTTTACTTCCTCTCAGTTGCCACATTTATTGGCTATGAAACCTCTTACACCTTGTACATCTTAGCTTCAACAAGCCGTGGTGTATCTCAAGGGTCTTGGACATGCTCTTTCCCTTTATCCCCTAGTAACACATATAGAAAACAAAAAAATCTATGAAAGTATTCCATGACATGAAACTTTTGATTGTGTACAACACATTGTAAATTTGCCTTCTTCATGTCCTCAGGAAACCTCAAAATTGCCTTGTTGAACCTTCTTCTTATGGGATTTTTGGGAAAGACATAGTTTATATGAATATACCGAAGAACCTCAATATGAAACTCTCCAATAGATATCTAGTCCACAAAAATGGCCTCTTGCTCTTCTAGGTACACTCATGAGGTCCCAATCTGTTCCTCCAAAGAGACATTAATGGAAAATACCTGGAACACTTGTTGTAACAGATGATTTGTTCCACTCGAGAAAGGAAACTTAAAGCATGTTACTAAGGGTGCCTTCACTCTTCGTAGGCTCTTCTAGAGGAGCATTAGGAGTGCCTTCACTCCTCGTAGGCTTTTGAGCCTCCTCTGCATGTTATAACTTGGTAACATCCATACACAAACACTTAACTACATAGGTGGACCTATAGAATGTGGGGGAGGGCCGGCATAATGCCTGAGGGGGAGGGTTTGTGGTGGTACAAAAATCTCAAGCCTTTCCCTTGCATTGTGTGGGTCACTTCTAGGGCCCACGCAACACAAGGGGAGAGGGAAGCAGTGTTAGCATTGTTTTGAGAAGTCTACAAAAGCGGAAGTGCCATGTATTATTTTTTGGTGATTATTATTTTTGTGGAGCTTTAACACCTTATTTTTTGGGCACTTGGATTATATTTTTACCTCACAGAAATCACCATATTTTCATGGATGTATTACTTTGTGAGAGTCAAACTCACTTCCATGTACATTGTATTTACCACTTGTAGTTGTATCTATCGCAACCACAAGTGTTGTATGGGTTGCACACATATATTTATGATTAGAATATCTTAGACTTGTTCTAATTAGTATGAGGTTGAAACATGCAATGATGATTGACCGACCTAGAGCTTACAAAGTGGGTAGGATACCCAAGAGAGAGGGCACACTAAACACAAAAGGGGTGCAAATCCTAAATGCAAAATGCAAAAGGGGTGCAAACCCTAACCCTAACCCTAATTCTTAGTCTATATAAGGGTGGGAGGTCTTAGTTGTATTTATCCCTTTTGGCACATTTATGTTGTGGAAGCTCTATTAATGTGACTACTCAAATTTTCTATTCAATATTTCTTGTCTATCATCTTGCTTCCATTGTGTTGAGAGTGATTGAGAGGGAGAGAGTGAGAGGTGTGTTGAGCGAGGGATTGAGGGAAAGTGAAGCTCTTTGCTATCATCTTGCTTTTCTTGTCTTCTCTACTAGCTCTTTGACTCATTGGTGTGCTTAGTAGTGGATGTGAAGGAGTGACGACATTGGATCGTGTTGATCATGGTCGTGGAACCATCTTCGAGCCTTCAAGTTATCAAACGCAAGAAGGTAAGTTAGGTGAGTTCACTACAGCTCGAGCTAGTCTTGTGTTCTTGCTTTCTTGGGTTGGAGAGGAGAATGCTTGGTTAGTTAGAGTGGAGTGTTGAGAGACAAGGTGAGTGATTGTTGCCAAAGTGAATTGTAGCTTTCAAAACAATAGAAGTCTGTTCAAAGTTCCGATTGTTGGTGCAATTGGCTCAACATTTTGGTTCTATTGCTAGGACATAGCACGGTGCGATTGTTGAGGTTCTGACACTTCTGCCATCATATGGAGGAATAGGAGGCTTGCATATGGACATGGATGGGATCAATGGGGTTCCAATCATCTGCATTTGTGGCTAGCATTCCGAAATTGATGCGGCTAGGTTAGGAAGGTCGAATTGGAAGGAACCGATTCGTTAGATTGAGATTGTGAAGATATGCATTGTTAGGGCAAGAAAAAACACAAAACAAAAACTTAAAAAACTCAAAACTCAAATCTTAAACACAAAATGCAAACTGAAGGTACTCTTCTTGTTGGGCATGTTGTGTAACAAGGTTGCTTGATTGCTTGCCTCATCGGTGGTTCCATATACTACATGTTCATGATTAAATGCAAATCAAATCTATTGCTTACCCTCATACTTGTCTCAGGAAGCTCTTGTCTTGTTGAGGTAGAGAAAGAAGTATAGAAGAAGGTATAGAAGGAGTAGATGAAGAGAGTAAGAAAAAGAATAGTAAGAAGAAGAAGAGGATAGAAGGGTAAGAAGAGGACAAGAAGAAAAAGGAGAAGAAAAGAAAGATAATGAGGTAGAAGAAAGATGAGAGAAGTAGAAGGTGAAGGAAATAAAGAAGGGTGAAGGAGATGGAAAGAGTAGGAAGAGAAGAAGAAGAAGCATAGGAAGGAGGAAGAGGAAGAGATAGAAGAAGAAGTGAAGGAGAAGTAGTAAGAAGAAGAAAGGAAAGAAGGAGAAGAAGAAGAAGCATAGGAAGGAGGAAGAGGAAGAGATAGAAGAAGAAGTGAAGGAGAAGTAGTAAGAAGAAGAAAGGAAAGAAGGAGAAGAAGATCGACGAGGAGAAGGTAAAAGAAGAGAAGAAGATGGAGTGAGAAAGAGGGAGAAGAGGTTGAAGAAGAAGAAGAAGAGAGAAGAAGAGGTAAGAAGAAGAAAGAGGTCGAGGAAGAGAGAAGGAGTAAGAAGGAGAAGAAGGGGAACTTGGAAGAGGATTTTTATTTTTATTTTAAAAGAAAAAAATATATTTCTCTCTCTCTCTCTCTCTCTCTCTCTCTACATTGGCTCTCTCTATGTGATGATGGCAGATCGGTGGACAACACACTTTGCGTTGGCTCTCTCTATGTTAGGTGGCAGGCTGTGGCGGCGGTTGTCAATGGTTGTGTGACGTCTGGTGGCGGCATGATGACACGAGAGCATGTAAGGTTTTCTTTTTAAAAATTCTATGTTCTCCCTTTCTTCTCACTCCCTACCACTAACACACACACACACAACTCACACACTAACACACATAAACACACTCATAATCACACACACACACACACACACACACACACACACACACACACACACACACACACACACACACACACACACACACACACACACACACACACACACACACACACACACACACACACACACACACACACACACACACACAACACATACCCAAACACTAACACACATATCGACACACTCATAACCACACAAATACACACACACACACACACACACATTAATACACACTCCTTCACCCATGCAACACCCATTCACACACAAGTTTTCACATACTCACTCACTCATACCACATCCACTCACTCATCCACACACTCATTCTCTCGTACTCATCCCTCACTTAGACCCAGTCACTCATCCTCACTCATTAGTCATTTCTCACTCACTCATACTGCACCCACACACTCATTCTCTCATACTCATCCCTCACTCAGAACCACTCACTCACCCTCACTCATTAGTTATCTTTCACTCACTCATATTGCATCCACTCACTCTCATTCTCTCATACTCATCCCTCACTCACCCTCACTCATTAGTCATCTCTCACTCACTCATACCACATCCACTCACTCATCCACACACCCTCATTTACACATACCTCTACTCACTCACTTATATCCACATTCACTTGTACCCATAACATACACACATCCATCACACCCACACTCCCACACATCCATAACATCCTCTTACTCATCTACCCATAACACTCACACACATCCATCACACTCACACTCACACACATCCATCACACCCACACTCCTACATATCCATAACATCCTCTTATCTACGCACTCATTCTCTTACTCATCCATCTCATCCATTACATCCTCTTACTCACACCTCACTTATCCCTCACTCATACTCACACATTCACACCAACCAATCACTCACACACTCACTCACACTCCCACTCACACGTACACACAATGCTTTAAGGCTCACTCATACTTGTTTTACTCACATTCTAAATTTGAACCTCTTGCTTTATGTATTTTCATCAAATTGTTGTCCTTACTTGCCATATTGTGAGCATGACATGGTTGTGATACTTTGAGGAATTGCTTGCACTCCTACATGCTACATTTGAAAGGAAGAAAGCTTGATTTCACACCTTGTGTTTCTTTGAACCTTGACAATGGAAACGATGAGGAGAATGTGTTGTATTTCACCAACATTGTGAGAACCCTTAAGGTACTTCCCAATTCCACTCAATAAGTAAACCAACAACACACAAGGAAATTTTGAAATATTTGACCTGTCACTCACTAAGGACCATAGCCAGTCCTGGGCTAACCTCTCACATTGATTTAGTTGTATGCACTTGCAAAACGGCAAGGTGATCCTGTCTCCTTCCACGGAGCACAACCTTAGCCCCAAAACTCTTCATGTCCAAACAACTTTCACCATGGATGAAGGAGCATTTCTCGACTCTCTTCCATGAGATGTTTGAGAGTCCTTAGATAGCTACCAAATAGCTACATGCTTTGATCGTGCTCAACACTCCCCAACAGACCTTGAGGAAAAACTTATGGCCCTTAAAGATCAAGGAACTAGTACATTTAGCAAGATCTTCTAACACACCATGGATATAAAGTAAGAACTTTTGAACATGAAATCTAAAGTAGATGGGATCAAGAACATGTTGTTGAATGTGGGAATGTCAAGATTATCCACTGACACCCTAACTGACCTCGTCCAATGCAAGCTCTTTGATCACATGGATCTAGTCAATGTAGGAGCTCATATGGCACAAATAGTGCTGATTGGGATGGGTAACACACTTGCCCAGTGAGACCAAGAAAAGTACCCCTAGTGGCCAAGCAAATCGACAAGTATCTTGCTAAAGATGACCCATATAGCTTCATAGAGCAGTTTGAGCAAGTTGTGAGGCCAATAACCTTCGGAGATGCCAAGCAGGCTCAAGCCTTTGGGCTTTGCATGGGCGAGAAGGGTCATACTTGGTTTACTGGCCTTGATGCTACTGAGAAGGCTTCCTTCATAGCCCTTAAGACTCTCTTCATTAAGCAATTTGTAGAGGTAGGAGGCTATGGGGACAATTTTATTGTTTGATTCATGAATATTGAGCAACACAACAAAGAGAGCATGTGAGACTATGTGTCTCGATTGAGAGGCCCCTATAAGAGAATCCCACTAGTCAAAAATCTAGCTGTGCTAAAGCAGTCATGAAGGTTTTCATCAAGGGTATCCATGATGAAAAGATTATGAGGCGCTGGCTAGCAATTTCATGTTAGATCGAGAAAATCTCAATGGAGTCTTAGATGAAGCAATCCACATAGAAGACCTACACAAGGAGAGAATCCGTGGATAAGAAAGGAAAAGGCCTCAAATCTGACTCCCAAACCAATAGAGGAAAACTCGAGATATGTAATACCCAAACTCAAAATCTCATGGCTGATGTTATGAACAACAACAAGAGCTCTTGAAAATCATCAACTCATTTAGGCAGACTTGGCCTTATCGACAAAATGTATAGTGCATCCGTTGTAGCGGCAATCACTTAACATTTGAATGCTCTTGACAGAGGAGGACCTGCACTAATTGTGGACGGTTTGGTCATGAGGCATCTACATGTTGAGCCATTAGATAGCTTCCCTATGTTATGCCATATGCCAATCATGGGCTCCCATACCCAAGACCTCAATAGATGGCTCTTCCTACTCCTTTCGAACAACGTCCTTGCAGCTTCTTGAGTTGAAATTAATCTAACAGGTATCTCACAACCTTGGGGGCCTATCATAACTCATCCACCTAGTGATGCCCCCATCCACTATATTGAAGAGCCTACTGAAGATGATGATTATACCCAACCATTTGTCTCTTATGATGAAGATGAAAATGTTGTGCTTATGGACTATAGACCGATCCCGATCATGATGTTAGGACGAGGTAGAGGCTTGATGCAACCCTGTGAGACTCTTGTTTGTTGGACTTGTGGCCAACCTAGTCACATATCCACACGGTGCCCGCAAAAACAAGAACAATCAAAGGAGAACGAAGTTGATCAAAGGTGTCTCGAGTGTGGAATCACTCACATGTATTGTGATTGCCGAAAGCGGAAAGCTAGCTCTAGAAAAGCTATAGTATCCACTATTCCCTTGACTCTCTTCGTAATAGAAATGCTGAAAGACGAGGATGCGATTCCCATCCCGATTAATGCCATTACCCAAGCACAAGCTCAACAAGGTGATGTCAGTATCCCTGGCCTATCTCTAGCTATTGGCTCTATAATTGGAAATAAGAATGCAAATAAGAAAACCAAGCATGCTACTCTCAATCTTAAGAGTGACGGGGAGTCCTCAGTTCCTACAGTTGCTTCTAGTGCTGAGCAAGCTACATTTGCTCCACACATTGAATTGGATACATTGGCCAAAGTAGGTGAATACCCTTATCCCAAGCATCAACTCAAGTTGATTAGCAAGGTGAAGAATTGGGTGGAAGAGGCACAAGTTGAAATTAGGTTTGAAGAAGCCACTAATAAATTACAGCCACTTGGCATCGATAGCACACTTCCCTTGGCCTCCACAATTGGCCCTAACATGGCAGCAAAAGCACAAGTGTCAGACACTATTTTTTGGTGGATAGTTATTTTGAGGACCTTCAGTATATTATTTTGGGCACTTGTGTATTATTGTATACTCATGGACATTATTGTATTATCATGGATGTATTCCTTTGTGAGAGCTAGGCTCACTCTCATCCACATTGTATTTATCTATTGTAGTTATATTTGTCACACCCACAAGTGTTGCATGGGTTGCACATATGGATTTGTGATTAGATTAGCATAGGTTTGGTCTATTTAGGCTAAGGTTGAAGCATGCTTCAAGAATTGACCAGCCTAAGTGGGTAGGATGCCTACGAGAGGGTGCAAACCCTAATTCATAGTTGTGGAAACCCTAAACTCAAAAGGGGCACAAACCCTGAATGCAAAATGCAAAAGGGATGCAAACCCTAAACACAAAAAGAAAACCCAAACCCTAATCCTAAATCTTGGTAAATATAAGTGTGGGAGATCTTAGTTGTATTTATCCTTTTGGCACATCCATGCTACGGAAGCTCGATCAGTGTGATTACTCAAGCTTTCTATTCTATGTCTCCATTCTATCATCTTGCTTCCATTGTGTTGAGAGTGTTTGAGAAGGAGAGAGTGAGAGGTGTGTTGAGCGAGGGATTGAGAGAAGGTGAAGCTCTTCACCATTGTCTTGCTTTTCTTGTCATCTCTATTAGCTCTTTGACTCGTTGGTGTGCTTGGTGGTGGATGCGAAGGAGTAACAACATTGGATCGTGTTGATTGTGGTCGTGGAACCATCTCTGACCTTCGAAAGGTAAGTTATGTGAGTTAGCTACAACTCAAGCTAGTCTTGTGTTCTCGATTTCTTGGGATGGAGAGGAGGATGCTTGGTTAGTTAGAGTGGGGTGTTGAGAGACAAGGTGAGAGATTGTCACTGAAGTGAGTTGCAGCTTCTGAAAAAATAGAAGTCCACCGTCCAAAGTCCCAATTTTTGATTTTTGGTTTCATCGCTAGGACCTAGGACGGTACAATCGTCGAGGTTCTCACACTCCTAGCATGTGGCAGAATAGGAGGCTTGTGCGTGGGCATGGATGTGATTGATGGGGTTTTGATGGTCCATGTTTGTGGGGCTAGCATTTCGAAACCCATTCAGTTAGGTTAGGAAGGCCGAATCAAAAGGAACCAGTTTTTTGGATTGAGATTACAAAGATAGGCATTGATAGGGTAGGAAAAAACACAAAGCACAAACTTTAGAAAAAACACACATAGAAAACTCAAACACAAAACACAAAACTCAAGCCCTTCTTGCTTGGACAACCGGTGTGGCAACATTGCTTTATTTTTCTTTCCCTTGTGATTGATTGCATATGTATTCATGATTGACAACTAACCAAACACATAGCTCACTCTTGTCACTATCTCTTGAAGCTTTTGTGTCATTGATGTGCGAAGGAAAGAGACAAACAAAGAAGGCAATGTAGAAGAGGGAAGGAACAAGGGGTATAGGCAAGAGAAGGTAGTGAAGGAAGAGGAGAGGAAAGAAGTATCATATCCCACACCCCATTCCCACTATCCCAAACATGCACACAACCACCAACTCTTTATCCACCCCCTTTTCACACGTCACTCACCTTAACACACACTAAACCCTAACAAGTTCACTCTCACTCACACCCATCACCCTAACTTGCACACCCCTATTTTTCTTTCACATCCAAGCCCTAACTCCCACACATATAAACCCTATCTTCCACACATCCATCCATCTCACTCCCACACACAAGAACTCATTTCCAGACATCAAACCCTAAAACCTCACTCCCACACTAAGCCACTTCCATAGATCACTCGCACACATAGGAGTTCACTCCCACACATAGATCACTTGCACACATTAGTTCACTCGCATACATAGGAGTTCACTCACACACATAGGAGTTCACTCACACACATAGGAGATCACTCGCACACATTAGTTCACTCACACACATAGGAGTTCACTCGCACACATAGGAGATCACTCACACACATAGGAGTTCACTCGCACACAAAGAGCTCACTCACACACTCCTCCACACACATGCACAGTACTCCTCTAGACACACACAATTCCATACATACACTTGTCTACCCTCGCACAACCTCCATTCCTTCTCATTGTATCTAGGTGCATCTAGATGTCTTATTTTGTCTACCTTTGCACAATCGCCTCTAGGAGTCTTATCTTTGCCTCTTGCATCAGTTGGGTCTTGATATTTTTCTATCCTTGTCATGAAAGTGTGGCTTTGTGGAATTGATTGCACAAGTGCACTTTGAATTATGAATTGCTTGCACAACTGCACTTTGAATTTTGGAGGGAAGAAAGTCCAATTTATTGCAAGTCATTAGGGGGAAAATCATCTAACCAAGCCACCATCATCATGTGCTCCATTCCAATCATTCCAAGGGCTCGATGAGTAAAATATTTTTGACCAAGCCACCATAATTCATAAGCCCCCTTCGAATAATTTTGAGCCATATTCAAAGAATGTGCCAAGACCATAGCAATCGAGAGGAGAAATCAACCTTTTAGCCCAGAATTTCACCACTTGCCCTTAGGTGCAAGATCACGAGACCGATTGACCAATGAGAGACAAATTTGAAGGATAGAAACTCCAAGAAATGAAGTTGCAAAATCCAAGAAGAACTGACAAGCCTAGAGAGTTGAATAAGAATACCCACACCAAGAACCACACAAGACCATTGCAAGAGGAGTTGAAGAGTTTGTCATATGGCTATTAAGAGCCTTATAATTTGTTGAGATGCCTCATAATGGACTCAACCTTAGGTCTCAAAGTCCTAAAACCTGATGATTCAACACAAATGAGTAAATATTCCCATCCATCTATCCATTCACATGTTGCTAGAGCTAGCAACACAAGAGCCTAGGTCAAAGCTAGTAGACCAGATGGTGATAGATAAATTTCCAAGGGCTGACCTTAGATGCATTGAGTGGAGCATCACTCACATGTATCATGGCTATCCAACATGCAAGGTTTCATGTAGTACCCTAACTAGGTCTACCATACATAATATACGAAAGGTCCAAGCCACAAACACTAACCGAGAAGATGAAGAGCTAATCCCTCTTGCATATCTTAGGGTCAAACTGACTACCAAGTGAGAGCTCATCATTGACACTCTCATAGATGAAGGTTCAAATTACAACATCTTGACCTATGAGGTATGGACTGAGATTGGACAACCTAAACTCATCCCAACCAATGCAACTATCAAGTTGTTTGGAGGATCAATCTATTCCCTCTTATGACGATGCAAAATTCTCTTGACTGTTGAGATTGAAAGTATGCCCACACTGTTTTATGTGCTTCCAAGTTGAGAAGATATGCAAAAGGAAGTCTTTCTGGGAAGATGTTTCAAGCATGCAACCACATGCATTGTGGACTAAGAAGCACACCATTTACACCTAAGCTTATGAAACATGGAGATAGTCACTACTTTCAGCAAAGGAAAGCTTGTCTCTTCTCTAGAGAGGGGCAAGAAGCTTGTCTCAGAGTCAAATCAAACACCTAGAGAGGATAACCAAAGAGTTCTTAATGAACTACTCATGGCACACAAGAACAAGAGAGAGCAACTCAATAGGAAGCCTCCTAGAACCAAAGAAAAGATCATAACTACTAGAAACACTATCACAACTTCTCAAGTTGTTGGGAATAGAACTACAGTTAGAAGGGGAAAGAGATTTAGGGCAAGTAATTGGAAGCATCGATGGAGAGCTAGCACAAGGCCGCGATGGGTGCCCAAAGCATTGCTATGTGCTCAAGGGTTTTATGCGGGAAATGATTGGATTTGGTTACCAAAATCTCCCGCAAAACCACCTCCAAATCCAAGAGAAAGCAAAAGAGATCCACACCAGATCTAGGTCATGGACCAAGATACTTGAGGAGACAACACCAGATAAGTTAGTGACTAACGAGCTAGTTCCTATGACAGTTGAGTTCACAGTTCCAAAAGAGCAACCACTTGAAGTTGTTGCTAATCCACAAGAGGAACTGGTAGTGTCTAAAAAGTCATTGAGTAAGGAGGAAAAGCTAAAGCCAAAGCAACCACTTCCATGTGAGGCTGCTCAAGGTGAAACGGAAAGTCCAAGGATAGTATGAGATAAAGTCCTCTAGTATTGATAAGCAACAACCCCAGGTTGTTGCTGGTTCTTCAAAACAACCAAAGTCTCCTCAATACCAAGAAGATTTGTCACCCAAACAAAAACAAAAAAATCTGGCAACAACAACCTAGTGTAGCTACTCAATCTAAGGAAAAGAATCCACAAGGGATAGCTATGAAAAAATCAAATGAGAGACGACCTCCCTCTATGAGTGTTGTCACAAACAAATCTAGAAATCCCAAGACCATGAATACTTCCACTCAGTCTGAGGATCCAAGTGCACAATCATCTTTGACTATCACGATTGAGCACTCCACTGTATTAAAAAGGTTACCACTTCCAATTTTGAGCTGGAACCCATACAGTCACAACCCTTGGTTGTGACCAAGACTCTCACTTCAGCTGAGGAACAAGCCTCTAGTCCTTTAGTCTCACACAAGGATATAGGATCTAGTGCAAAGAGCATAATGAATCCATTGATCCACAAGTCATGTTCTTCTAGACCAAAAGCTCCAATACACTTAAAACTGGCTAAACAATCGATCATGGAGCTATTAGGAAAGAGGGGGCAACACACATATCAATCAGAAGCCACGAGTTCTCTGGAACTAGATGAAACACTCTTGACTTCACTTGCTTGTGCATATGTTCATACCAACCTTGGAATTCATATTGTTGAGCACCATGCACTCTTAGAAAAGCCTTTGACATGGTTAGAGCAATCACAAATTTGTTGGATTTACCTAGCATTCATTGTGGGAGAAGTTATAAAGCAAATGACCAAGGTAGAGTAGGAGAAGCATTGCTTAATTCTTGTGTTCCACACTGGGAAGCACACAATAAGTAGGGAAGATATTGTTGCATTGGCCAAGAAAGCACAAGGAAAAAGTGAATTTGAATGGAAATAGTATTCTAGTCGAGGGTTAGCTACATGATATGGTAGCTGCCTAATGACTATTGCTGAGCAAAGAAAGGCACTTTGGACTTCCAATGCATGATCCTACATATGTTGCTTCAACATCTCTCCAAGTGCTTGCACTTGTCCGTGGTGTCAACATTTCTAAATTGGCTAAACTTGATTCCTTGTGTGACAAACTTCTTTCAGAGGAAGAGCTACACATTGCAAGTTGATTCGGACAACGAGACATGATGATTGATGTCACTAGATATATCTTTTGTCTCACCCATGACCCACAACTTCTTGGTGAGCATGCTTCATTAGACTACAATCCTAATTTCTATGAATGGTTTATTCCAAGGCTGCATGACATGACACCAAATCTTACCTCTGCTTCTAGTACTACAATGGTTGAATCTTCATCAAATGGTGTGACAGAGAGTGGTGTATATAAACATTCTACTAACCTAGACACAGTGGTTGGAAGAGGTATGCTTGTGACTCTAGATCCTAGGCCCAACGCCAATGATGTCCCTACTAACTCACCCCACTAGTTTGTCTCGATTGAGCTGGTTGAACCTTGAGATGCTTCCGAGGAGATTGTTGAGACACATCTTTAGATCAACCCTACTAAACATGACCCTTCTTCTAGCATCAAGCCTTTGCTAGTATGTCGACCATTGAGTACCATGGCTTCTCATTTGGAAAAGAAATTCAATTCCTTTGAAAAAAAAATGCCTACTCCAATTTAAGGCCATATACACTACTTATGCCAAGTTGTTTGCAATGATTGATCTAGGCCTTGCTAATGATGAGGCAATTCAAGTTGCTTCTAAATGGCATTCCACTTGGGAGGACAACAAACATCTTTTCGATAAAAGCTTCTTGATTTAGAAGGAATATGTCAGGACTCTCCCTCAAGAGCACTTGCTATCATGCTGATTTATTCCTTCTTATGCTTCTATGACCAAAATCCAAGACTAATTAGTACTTGATCAGTGTGAGCAGAATTGCCATTCCTCAAGTCCGTTCTTAAAGAAGTCATTTTCTCATCAACGTGAGATTGCTTGCGATGGCAATCATCTTATGACCACAACTAAGCAATGCCCTACCGTCAGTAAGCTTCAAGTTGACCCAACTTATTATGAGACCACTTCATTGTGCTCTATCATCCTAGCTCAGAATCTCACCTTGCCACAAAAGTTCATATATCACCCATTGCTTGACAAGATTCTGATTGAAGAGGAATTGCACATTGCCAGTCGCTTTGTAGGATCCTCTTTGCTCAGTGATCTGATTACCTACATTTGTGGATTGGTTATCAAATTGGTAATCAAACCACCTAACTTGGATGCTTTTGCCAAATTAGAGTACAATCCAAATTTCTATGACTCGTGGATCCAAAAATTGGAGATTACTAACTCTTTTTACTTTTTAGTCTTAGTTTCTTAATGCATATTTTTCTTTAGCTCAATTGGTTACATTGACAAGAGCAAAAGTCCCTCCGACTTTTGAAACAACGCTATCTCTTGTGCGAGGAAAAAGAAAAAAAACAAGAGGTACAAGCTCAAATCCTTTCATTCCTTGTGTGATAGTGAAATTCAAAGAAGAAAGTTGTTTGTAATTCTTTCTATCTTTTTTCCTTGAATGCACTGTATGGTACTCTCAAAGTTTCACCAAATGAATGCAGGAAAACAATCAGTGACAAAGCAATGCAATGAACCTCAAGGCTTGCAGACAATATCATCGGCAATAGAAGCTTTCCATGAATATCCTACACTGAAAGAACATTAAAGACTTGAAGCTGACACTAACATTAGAACCTTCCTGAAGATCTCAAGCTCGAGAGGCATCATGTGTCAAGGCATCAAAGGCCAATCAAGGCAACAAGTTTATCTTGGAGCCTCTGTGAAGAAACAAAAAACTTAAAGAACCATCAACAATGAGGTTCCAATTTCTTCAATGACAACATACCTTGACTACAACATTTAATGGTCATCTACTTCCTTAGGAGTAGTTGCAAATTGCTTCATCAAAGAGCATATAGGTCTTCATCAACAAGTTCAGGTTCTTCTTCAACAACAACTTCATCAACAATGCGGCAATGTGCTTCAATGTCCACGCTCAATGTTTAAATCTTCATTGTACGCACCTCAATGCACGAATCATCTTATGCACCAAGTTTTATTATTTACAGTCAGCCTTCTGATCTCCTACTTCCATTTCTCCTTGTAAGGAAGCATGTCTTTTTGTATATCATTGTTGTTACTTGACTTGCCAAATGAAAAAAAAGGAAAAAAAAATAGAGAAAAAGAGAGAGAAAAAGACATATGCACTCACATGCACTACACTGCACCTAGGGGTCCGCAAGTTGGATGTGTCCGATGGCTATAATGTGAGATGCTTTTGGGGCTGAATTTGCTCAACCATTGACTGTTTTATATAGTCCACAGGTAGCCCAAAATAGGGCAGCCCCTTGCCATTACATTTCATGCTTATGCTACATGGTCATTTGATACCCGATTCTGGCCGATTGGTGCCTATACATATGGGAAAGTATGCCTATGGTTTTGAGCTTGGATTGAGCCACTGTTTGCTCAGTTTTGGACATTTATTTGCTACTAGAATATTCAAGGCTGAAGCTCATTTGCTTGTGTTTGGATATGTCTATTGGATTTGGGCCTTGTCTTGGATGTATACATTGATGTAGTGACTCTAGGGGATTGACATAGAGCTTGGATTTGCTCTTGGGTCATTGGTTGAGCTTGAGCTCACTTTGCATAGCATTTGGATCTCCATCCTTGATGTACTTATAGCATGTAACTTGCTTATGTCTGACTGGTCTTGACATGCTTGGCTTATGCCATCTCTATACATGTTAGTTACATTGTCTTGGAGTTGATTGCTAATGTGACTTACTTGGGCTTGACATTTGATTGCCCAGAGCTTACTTTGGCTATTTCTTGGCTTGCTTGAGTTATAGTTTGCATGTACTTGATGTCTATGGATGCTATGTACAGATGCTATAGAGCCTATATGCTCAAGATGTCTCATTGATGCTTGACCTTGGACACTTGTCATTGGTACACTCTTATATGCTTTGTTCGAGCTTTCTTGCTTGACATTTATGACTTTTGTGCCAGTGGGAGCATCTTGATATACTTGACAGACATAGAGCACGTGGGTTTATGCTACTTGAGCATTTGGACACTTGAGACTGGGATCTTCACTTGGATGTTGCATGGTTGATATGTTGTGGTCCTCATAGATGTACTTGGGCTAATTTGGGCTTTGCACTCCCTGACCATACACCTATTTGTGTCAGGTCTTGCAAGTGTTGTGTAAACTTTGCCCTATTACACAAGGGGTGTGTCAGCTAACTGACGGATTCATTTGACATACTTGGGTGTTTACTTGATGTTTGTATGACTATCACATGATGTTTTATGCCCACTTGATGTTGGTTATGCTTTGACAGTCAGTGGTTGACTTGGTGCATTCATTTTGCCTATAGTTTACTCTCATTGTACCTGGCTATGATTTATTACAACAAGCATTTGTGTATGGATTGATGTGGAATTTTCATGCTGAATCATCTTGATTTTATGTACTTTTGATGGTACTTGGTGGTGGGCATCATCATTAGCTATTAGTTTGTGGTCATTTTGCCTTGGTTTTGGTGGTATTTTGGTTGTTTATAGCAGAAAACAGCAAGCAGTTTTGAACTGTTTGCACTGTTTCAGCTTGCAATATGGCATCTTCTTCCATTGATAGTGCTATCTTCAACATCACTAAGCTTGATGGTACAAATTATGCCTATTGGAAGAGCCAAGTTTGGCAGGTATTAGTGCAAAAATCGTAGATAAAACCACTAAGGAGAGCAGCTTGAAACTATGATTGATGAGAAATGGATGGAGCTTGATGAGTTATGCAAGTCCACCCTCATCTTGTCTCTCACTAAACAAGTGCATTACAATGTGATTGAGGAAGCACAGAGTTGGCAGGTTTGGGACAAGATCAAGAACCTCTATGACAAGAAAAGTCTAGCAAGTCAAATGTATTGGTTGAAGCAACTTATGGATTTGCACATGAAGGAGAATATGACGATGTCTGCTCATTTGAGCCAGTTCCATGCTATCCTCAAGAACTTGATCTCATGCTCTGACTATTAGAGGTAGAGATGGCAATCGAAAGAATGACTGTGGGAATGGTCGTGGCTGAGACTCGCAGAAGTCTAGGTCTAAGTCACACAACAAGTCTTGTGGGAGAAATGCTAATGTAACATGTCAACATTGCGACAAGAAGGGTCATATATGCTGACAGTGTCATGAGTTGTGCAATGAGAAGTGCAAAGATAAGGGGAAAGATAAAGTACATGAAAAGTCCTCTAATTGTAGCATGGTACCTGTGAAATCCAGTGTGAAAATAGAGGAAATCAATGTCATGCAGACTGAGGACTCTAATGGGGAGTACATACTTGCAGCCAGTTCTTATGATGCTATACAATTGACCGAGGTTCACTCTATGTATGCACACTGCTGGCTTTTGGATTCTGGTGCTTCATTTCATGTTACACCATGCCATGAGTGGTTCCACTCCTATCACACTTCGCTGGTTTAGTTCACTTGGGTAATGATAGGTCACTTGCTATTGTTGGCATTGGGGATGTATAGCTATAGTTCTCTACTAGGCAGTACTTTTCTATTACAGAATGTACGTCATGTACGTGCACTTGCACATAGTTTTATGTTTGCAAGGTAGCTTGATGATGCTGGGTTTCATGTCTCTTTTGGAGATTCTACTTGGAAAATCACACGTGGCAGACTTGTGCTTGCTAAAGGTGCCAAGGTTGCTAGCCTCTATCCTCTTGTAGTTGATGGGTCCTCTGTTGACCATGTTTTGTTAGTGGGTTCCATCCCACATGTATCTATTTGGCATGCCCATTTGGGCCATATGTCCTTAAAGGGAATAAAAATGCTTTCTGGTTTGCAATACTGACCACCCCTTGACTATGCATGTTTTGATTCATGGGAGCATTGTCTTTATGGTAGACAGACTAGGAATACACATAAGAAGTCTGGTAGGACACACATGAGTAAGCCCCTGGCATTGGTACATTTGGATGTCTGTGGGCCCATGCCCTATCAGTCTGTGGGTGGTGCGAAGTACTTTGTGACATTCATTGACAATTTTTAATGTAAAGTCTAGGCTTATCCCATTAAGCTTAACTAAGATGTCTTGGCTGTGTTTCAGAGATGGCTTGCATTGGTTGAGATCCAGACTGGGCATAGGCTGAAATGCCTTAGGACTGACAATGGGGGAGAATATGTGTCATGTGCCTTTGAGTAGCTATGTGATGAGAGGGATATTAAGCGTCAGTTGGCTGCCCCCTATACCCCACCCTAGAATGGTTTGGCTGAGTGGACGAATAGAACCATCCAAAAGCGTGTACACAGTATGCTTAGCCATGCATGCCCACCATAGAGCTTCTGGGCTGAGGCAGTCAGTACAGCTGTGCATGTCATCAATAGATCACCTTCTAGTGGTTTGGATTTCTAGGTTGTAGAGGAGATATGGATTGGGAAACCTCCATCTTATGCACATCTACGTGTCTTTGGATGTGAGGCATTCTCCCATGTGCCCAAGGACAAGCGAGTAAGCTGGATCCTAAGAGTGTCAAATGCATTTTCCTTGGCTATGGAGATGCAGGCAAGATGGGTTACCGCCCTTGGGATCCATAGGCACGGAAAGTCATCCGCAGCCATGATGTACTCTTCCATGAAGACAAGATGCATCGACAGCCTAAGAAGGTGGTAGAGATACATAGGGTTATATTCCAGGAGGAGCCATGTGCTCTTGCACAACCAATTGGATAGCCTACATCAACAGTTGGTACATGGTCAGGGTGTTGAACAGGATGGTAGATATGCAACAGAGCCTACAGTGAGACAGTTTACTAGAGATAGACATCCACCTAATAGATTTGAGCCCTCGATGCATGATGTCTTGGTTAGAGATGCATGTGAGCCTCTCACCTATGATAAGGCTATGTGCATAGGTGACAGCCACTCCTGGGAGAGGGCTATACAGTTTGAGATGGACTTCTTGCATAAGAATATGACTTTGGATTTGGTTGCATTGCCTCAGGGCAAGAAGGCTTTGCCATGCAAATGGGTGTACAAGTTGAAAAGTACCCCTAGAAACCCCAAGCTGGCTTATAAGGCAATTCTTGTTGCGAAGGGTTTTAAATAGGAGCATGGAGTTGACTTTGATGAAGATTTTTCTCCTGTGGTCAAGATGACCACCCTACGCTTGGTTTTGGCCTTAATCGCGCAGCTTGACTTGGACATGTATTAGATGGGTGTCAAGACTACATTTTTACATGGGGATTTGCATGATGAGATTTACATGGAGCAGCCCAAGGGCTTTGCAGAACCTGGCAGGGAGCACCTAGTGTGCAAGTTGAAGAAAAGTTTTTATGGCTTGAAGCAAGAACCTAGGGAGTGGTATCATAAGTTTGATGCTTTTATGCAGTCACAGGGCTACAACAGGAGTGCTATGGATTCGTGTCTTTAAAGAAGAAAGCCCATGATGGGTCATTGCCTTGTTTGGTACTTTATGTGGATGATATATTGATAGCAGGGAAATCTCATGATGAGCTAGATGGTCTTAAATCTCAGTTGAAGAAGAGCTTTGAGATGAAGGATTTGGGACAAGCCTCTCACATGCTTGGTATGTGCATTAAGTGCGGCAGGTATTAGGGACTACTGTACCTCTCACAGAGGGAGTACATTCATAAAGTTTGCATGCAGGACTGAAGCCTATTGGTTATCCATTAGCTTCTTATGTGAAGGTCTCACAGGCCGATTATCCATAGACAGATGAGGAGAGGGATGGGATGGCCAAGATCCCTTATGCATTAACTGTGGGTAGTTTGACATATGCCATGATAGCCACTCGTCTAGATATTGCCTTTTTAGTTGGTGTTGTGGCACGCTATATGGCTACACCTGGTAGGAAACATTGGGATGCCGTGAAGGATATCATGAGGTACCTAAAGGGCACAGAAGATATGTGTATTTGCTATGGCAGCCAGGATACAGGAGTTGTGGGATACATAGACTCTGATTATGTAGGACATGGAGATAGTAGGAAATCCACTTCTGGCTATGTATTCATATATGTTGGAGGTGCTGTCTCTTGGATGTCTAGGGTTCAAAAGTGTACAACTCTCTCTACCACTAAGGCCGAGTATGTTGTAGCCAATGGGGGTTGCAAGAAGGCCATATGGTTGGGCCATTTGGTTCATGACCTTATGATTTATACTATACCTATTGAGATTTCTGCAATCACATCTACTTAGCCTCTTTGTATAGGGCAGTGTGGGCTCAAGACTAGAATCCCATAAGCATAGTAGGAGAAGTGCTACCATCCAATTTCCTATAAATCATTGTACTTGCTCTCTTTTCTAATGCAATGTCATAGTACCTTTGTCCTTCAATAAGTCTCTGTGTCATTGTCAGTCTATACACAAGATTGTGTTTATGAGTCTAAGCTTCCATCTTGGAACCTAATTCACTTGTGTAACAGTCAGTCATGTCAGTGTCTTCATGAACTCACTCTTTCTCTTCCAACCTCCATAGCTTTCGTCTCAAGCCATGTTCTAGATCCATGTTTTTACAACACCTACACTGCATTCGGATTTTATGAGTGGTATTCAGCTAGCCAAGAATCCGATCTTCCATGCGAAGACAAAACACATCAAGGTCAGATATCACTTTATACGTGGGGTCGTGGAGGACAAGTCTATTGATCTTGTCAAGATCTCCACTGATGAAAATCCTACAAATTTTCTCACGAAAAGCCTCACTACTGAGCGCTTTGCCTTCCTCAGGAGATTGATGGGTGTTGGATGAGATGTTGTTTTTCCTCATCTTGTTGTACATGTGTACATTGTATTGTCTTTTCTTTTTCTTTTCACTCCTCACTGGGGCAGATTTCCTTTAAGTGGGAGGTTGTTGGGGGTAAAGGTGTCTCCGCCTAGCCACCCGTGTATCACTACATTGATAGTACCTGCCATTGCATATTGCAAGTGTGGGCGCTCGTCACCATCACTTTATTCTTTATTCTTTTAGTGACAGTTTGAATAAAGGAAGGCCCGGTCACACCTTGTGATTGTTGGAGTTTCCATTTGGTCTCTCTCTCTCTTTCTTGCTCTTGCTCTCCTGCCATAGCTCTTCCAAGCAAGCTTCGATCATTCTCACCTTTCAAAAGGAGGTCATATGGCTAGGCCGTTTGATTCATGACCTTGGGATTGATGCTATACCTATGATGCATTCAGATTCTATGAATGCTATTCAGCTAGCCAAGAATCCGGTCTTCCATGCGAAGATGAAACTCATTGAGGTGAGGTATCACTTCATACCTGGGGTTGTGGAGGGCAGGTCTGTTGACCTTGTCAAGATCTCCATTGACGAAAATCCTACAGATTTGCTCACAAAAAGCCTCACTTACTGAGCGCTTTGTCTTCCTCAGGAGATTGATGGGCATTGGATGAGATGACATTTTTTCTCATCATGTTGTACATGTGTACATTATAATGTCTTTTCTTTTTTTCTTTCTTTTCACTCCTCATTGGGGAAGATTCGCCTTTAAGTGGGAGGTTGTTGGGGGTTAAGGCGCCTCCGCCTAGCCGCCCGTGTATTACTACACTGACAATACTCGCCACTGCACACTATAGGTGGTAGGCGCCGGCCATCGTCACTTTATTCTTTATTCTTTCAAAGAGATAGTTTGAATAAAGGAAGGCCCGATCACACATTGTGACTGTTGGAGTTCCCATTTTGTGTCTCTCTCTTTCTTGCTCTTGCTCTCCCGCCATAGCTCTTCCAAGCAAGCTTTGATCTTTCTCACCTTTCACATTTGGCATTGGATTGAACTACACCAAGTTTTGTTAGATTATCATAATGACCTTTTTGTCTCCATAATGTCCCCTGATGACTCAGACACAAAGGAGGATAGTGACTGTGAAGATGATCCGATTGAGCATTAAAGTGATATAGATTCTAACATAGACTCTGACTTTGATGGACAAACAATTGAGCAAATCACAGTTGACCAAAATCCCTCAAAACACCTCAGTTTGCACATTGATGCTAGCTTGGTCCATGTTAAATTAGACTTACAACAGTTGGAGTACCTGAAGGCCATGGATTACACTCGATTGGAATCCCACAATCAACCCTACTTCCAACTCTGATCTATTTACTAGTGAGCCCTCTAAAGACCTACCTTTTGATGCTCCACCAATGTTAGAGGGGTCTGATTCTATGTTTGATGCTAGCACTGACTTGAATCCTGAAACCCCTCAGCCTATCCTAGCTCCATGCTCTAAGATGAACTTGCCAGTTCACTTGTGAAGGAAGTATCTTAAGAAAGCTCAGAAGAACCTTGACACTACTGTAGGCTCACAATGTATGCCCCAAGATCTCCCTAAACATTTAACTAGGTTCAAGAAAGGGGAGCGGGTTGTCATTATGCTTTGTGCCAAACCAAGGTGCAACTAGCGAATCTATTGAAGGCCCAAAAAAATTTAAGGAAGTTAACCTAGTTGAGGGGGAAACGCCTAAACCTGCCTTTATTGCCGAGGATTTGAGCAAGGACGATGAGGAAGCACTCATTCGATTACTCAAGGAGTTCCGTGATATGCTTGCCTGGAACTACACGGATCTCAAAGGAGTGCCATCTCAACTACTTGCACCATTCACATGTGACCAGATGCTAACCCCATGAATCCTCGCTACACTCAACATGTGAATGAGAAATTAGACAAATTGCAAAAATCAAGATTCATTTATAAGATTGAGCATACTAAGTGGGAATCACCCATTGTTGTGGTACTAAAAAAGAATGGCAAAATTTGTGTATGTGTCAACTATGAGAAGGTCAATGTAGTGACCAAATGCGATCATTGTCCGCTGCTCTACCTAGATTACATGATTGAAAGAGTGGTCTGGAAGGAGGCTTATAGCTTCCTTGATGGATTCTCTGGGTACAATCAGGTTCAGGTTCACCTAAATGGCCAGCTTTTGCCATTGAATGGAGCATCTTTGCTTATAGTGTCATGCCATTTGGGCTGACGAATGCACTTGTCACCTTTCAACGATTGATATGCACCATGTCAATTCTGGATAAAGCATGGCATTATTCTAGGACATGTTGTGTCCAAGCAATGCCAACCAAGATAAAGATTATTATGGAGCTTCCACCCCCACCAATCCAAAGGGTATTCAATGCTTTATTGGGAATACTGGCTATTATCGCCGCTTTGTTCTAAACTATGCTGCTATTTCCAGGCCACTTTATAAGCTTTTAATTGTGTGGGAATTTTTGACTATTGAATGCCAAGATACCTATGAGGCCCTGAAGAAGGCTCTTATCTCTCTGCACCCATTTTACAAGTCCTAGATTGGACAATCATGTTCCATGTGAAAGGAAAGTGGAACCCAGGAGGAAGAAGCTTGGCGGTGAGAGCCATGGCGAATGGAGAGCAAGAGCCAAGAGAGAGAGAGAGACTCAAAAGTGGGAACTCCAACAACCACAATGTGTGGCCGGGCCTTCCTTTATTCAAATTGTCACTAAAAGAATAAAGAATAAGTGACTGTGATGGGTGCCCACCACTTGTAGTGTGCAGTGGCGAGTACTATCAGTGTAGTAATAATCGAGCGGCTACGTGGAGGCACATTTACCCCCAATAACCTTTCACTTAAAGGCAAATCTGCCCCAGTGAGAGAGAAAAAGGAAAAGATAATACAACATGTACACATGTACAACAGGATAAGGAAAAAGACGTCATCTCATCCAATGCCCATCAATCTCCTGAGGAAGGCAAAGCGCTTGGTAGTGAGGCTCTTCGTGAGCAAGTCTGCAGGATTCTGCTCAGTCAGAATCTTGACAAGGTCAATAGACCTGTCCTCAATGACCTCGCGAATGAAGTGACACCTCACCTCAATATGTTTCGTCTTTGCATGGAAGACTGGATTCTTGGCCCGGGTTCTTGGCTAACTGAATGGCACTCATGGAATCCGAATGCAGTGTAGGCATAGTATCTGTCATACCAAGGTCAGCAATCAAATGACCTAACCAGATAGCCTCCTTACAAGCCTCTGTGGTGGCTGCAATATACTCAGCCTTTGTAGTAGAAAGGGTTGTACACTTCTGCACCCTGGACATCCAAGAGATAGCCCCTCCAGCATAAGTGAACACATATCTAGAAGTGAACTTCCTACTATCTGCATGTCCTACATAATTAGAGTTAGTGTACCCCACGACACCTATATCTTGGCTGCCATAACAAAGACACATATCTGTTGTGCCCTTCAAGTACCTCATGATACCCTTCACAGAATCCCAAAGTTTCTTGCAAGGTGTAGCCATATAATGTGCCACAACCCCAATTGCAAAAGCAATATCTAGACAGGTGGTTATCATGGCATACATAAGACTGCCCACGGCTGATGCATAGGGAATCTTGGCCATCTCAGCCCTCTGCTGATCTATCTGCGGACAATCGACTTGTGAAACCTTCACATGAGAAGGTAATGGACAACCAATAGGCTTAACATCCTGCATGGAGAAGCACTCAAGGACTTTATGAATGTACTCCCTCTGTGATTGACAGATAGAGTTGTCCCTGAGATCTATCATGCGTAATGTACATACCAAGTATATGAGAGGTATGCCCAAGATCTTTCATCTCGAAGCTCTTCTTGAGCTGAGCCTTAAGAGCATCTAGCTCCTCATGAGCTGCCCTTGCTAAAAGCATGCCATCCACATAGAGTACCAAAAGTAGTAAAGAATTGTCACGTGCTTTCTTTGTGTACAAGCACGGATCCATAGCACTGCGGCTGTAGCCCTGTGACTACATGAATGCATCAAACTTATGGTACCATTCCCTAGGTGCCTGCTTCAAGCCATATAAATTCTTCTTTAGCTTGCACACTAGGTGTTCCCTACCAGGGTCTGCAAAGCCCTTAGGCTCCTCCATGTAAATCTCATCATGCAAGTCCCAATGTAGAAAAGCTGTCTTGACATCCATCTGGTACAAGTTCAGGTCAAGCTGTGAAACCAAGGCCAAGACTAAGCGTAGGGTGGTCATCTTGACCACAGGAGAAAAGACTTCATCAAAGTCAACACCATGCTCCTACTTAAAACCCTTAGCAACCAATCGAGTCTTGTATGCCGGCTTGTGGTGTCCAGGGATACTTTTTAGCTTGTACACCCACTTGCATGGCAAAGCCTTCTTACCCTGAGGCAAGGAAACCAAATCCCAAGTCTGATTCTTATGCAATGAGTTAAGCTCAGACTGCATAGCCCTCTCCCAAGAGTGACAATCACCCTTGCGCATAGCCTTATCATAAGTAAGAGGCTCTCCTGCATCTGTAACCAGTACATAATCCATAGAGGGTGCAAAACGGTCAGGAGGTCGTCCATCTCTAGTAGAACACCTCAACCCAGGCTCTGCTGCTTGACTGACATCCTGTCTAACATCAGCATGTCTAGCATCTAGACCATGAGCATCAGGTGATGCTGCATGCTGGCCATGGAGCATGCTGAATGGGAGCAGGTGGCTCCTCCTGAAAGATAACTCGACATACCTCAACCACTTTCTCAGGTTGCATATGCGTTTTGTCCTCATGAAAGATGACATCATGGCTACAGATCACTTTCTGCGCTTGTGGATCCCATAGATGGTAGCCCATTTCTTATGCATCTCCATAGCCAATGAAAATGCATTTTACACTTTTAGGATCTACCTTATTACGTTTGTCCTTGGGCACATGGCAGAATGCCTCACATCTAAAGACACACAAATGATCATAAGAGGGGCCTTGCCTGTCCATACTTCCTCTGCAACCTGAAAGTCAATGCCACTACTAGGTGACTTGTTAACGAGATGCACTGCAGTACTAACTGCCTCAGCCCAAAAGTGCTGCTATAAGCTAGCCTGGCTAAGCATGCTACGGACCCTTTCCTGAATGGTCCTATTCATGCGTTCAGCCATACCATTCTAGGGTGGGGTGTAAGGGGCAGGCAACTGATGCTTAATACCCCGCTCATCACAAAACTGCTCAAAAGCATGTGGTACATACTCACCCCCATT
Organism: Lygodium microphyllum; assembly: GCF_053477565.2. Classification (NCBI taxonomy): domain Eukaryota; kingdom Viridiplantae; phylum Streptophyta; class Polypodiopsida; order Schizaeales; family Lygodiaceae; genus Lygodium; species Lygodium microphyllum. The sequence continues at coordinate 89,888,729 of NC_141146.1, read as the reverse complement.
ATCTGACCTTAGGCATTTGAGCCTTTTTCTAGACTGGTTCTCTACCAATGCAAGCCAATGCTGAAATGTGTCTAAGACATTAGATTTTCTCTTTATGGGATAAGCCCAAAACTTACGTGAGTAATCATCTATGAAAGTAACAAAGTACTTTTGCCCCACCAAGTGACTGACAGGGCATGGGCCCACATACATCTGAGTGCACAAGAGCCAAGGGCTCACCCATGCGTTTCTTACCAAACTTTTTATGCGTATTTCTAGTCTGCCTTCCATACAAACAATGGTCACAAGAATCAAAATGCGAAGAGTCAAAATGCGGAAGATACTGCAAGGCACGAAGCATTTTCATTCCTTTAAGAGACATATGCCCCAAACGAGCATGCCACAGGGATACATGGGGAATAGAACCCACAAACAAAACATGATCCAATGTAGCTCCAGATACAAGTAAGGGATAGAGGCTGCCAGACTTGGCACCTCTTGCAAGTACAAGCCTGTCACAAGTAATCTTCCATGCAGAGTCTCCAAAAGACACAAAATACCCTACATCATCAAGTTGTCTAGCTAACATAAGGCTGCGAGTCAATGCAAGTACATGGCGTACATCATGCAAAACAAAAGAACTGCCAGAGGGAAACTACAGCCTAATGTCTCTAATGCCCACAATGTCAAGAGACCTGTCATCACCAAGATGCATAGAACTAGACATGGTACAATAGATATGAAACCAATCTCTACAAGGTGTCACATGAAAGGACACACCTGAATCCAAGAGCCAGCACTCCACATACATAGAATGTATCTCAGAAGTCTATAAGGCATCACATGAAGAAGCTGCAAGTATGTAATCATCATCTGAATCAGTGGCTTGAATGACATTAACCTCTTCTATCTTGACACTAGACTTTGCAGGTACTATATTGCGCTTACAAGACTTTTTGTGGGAGCTTTCGCTCAACCGCCAAGACCCACGGACCGCTTATTGTTTCAAGCGTTCCAAGCCAAGCACTAATGGCTACCTCTCACATAGCTGGCATGCCCTCCATATCTACGGGTGTAGTGAGCTTACCTCCATGCCGATCGAGTTACCTCCTCTCCCGCGCACTTCGGTAGCTCCACGATTCAAGTGCAAGCTTCAAGCAAGCTCCATCCTCAAGCTCCACGCTCCAAGCTCCATCACCGCGAGCAAGACAAGAGAAGAGAAGTGAAGAGAAGAAGAGAGGAGAAGATGGAGAGCTTCTCCTCCCCGGTCCCTCACCCTCACACACTCACTCCCTCACACTGTCACACTCCCTCTCTCAAGCACAAGCTCAAGCAAGCAAGAAGAAGAAGAAGAAGAAGAAGAGGAGAGCCACTTTTGGCCACACACAAGAATGAGCTTCTCATTCACTTTTCAACTTTATATACAAAACCCTAAATTCCTTTTTGGACGGTCATCCCCTTATCCCCTTTTTTACATGGCCGACCGTGGCCTAGGCCCTTTTTCCCATTGTTCTTCTATCTTCCTAGCTTCCTTTCCACTGCTTGTCTACATTTACAAATTGCGCGGGTGAGAGCCGGGCGCTCCTTGAATTAAACCACGATGCGCTTGCGCTCTTTTACAAAAGTATCGACTTACGCTTTTCCTTGTGCGCCTTGTTCCCTTATTTAGGACTTTTCTCCTTGTGCCTCTTTGTCTTCCGTTTCACTTTGCCTTGGCCTTTGTCTTCTGCTTTAGCTTTTCCAGATTTTCCACCTTGTTCATCTTCCGATTAACATTACCCTCCTCCTAGATGAGTGCCAGTCCCATGGCACTCACCATCGCAGGCTTTGGCCTGCACTGAAGATGTGGGTGGAAGGGACATCGGTGGTTGCCGTGGAGGAGTGTTGGTGGTGGTGTGGAGGAAGGTTGTTGGGGGCACGTTGGTGGCCTAGGTGGCTGGTGGTAGGATTGTTGGAGTTGGTGGTAGGGTTGTTCCTGATGGCCAGCACAAGTGTTGGTTTACTGGGGATTCTGCAAATGATGATTCCTAGCGGGCTTGCAGGATGATAAAGGATAAGAATTCAGAGTTGGGTGTCGATGAAGAGTGAATGACACTTTCATTGGAGTCTTCAATACCTGCAATTGAAAACCTCTCATAGGTGGTCTCTCCCTAGGGGTAGTGCTAGTCTTCTCTATCATGCACAAGACATAGTTTAATTAGTTTGGGAGACAGGTCGAACTCTAAGCAAGCTGAGAGTATTGTCTTGCACTTGAGAATCCAAACTGTGTATATATTTTGGTGCAGATATTATGTGAGTGCTCGTGCATACTTAGATACTACGTAGTTAGAAGACCGCGGGCTGGTTTCTCATAACGATGTGTGGATGAAGCAATGTTGTCCATGTTGAGAAAAAGTACATGTGAAGGTGTATGCGACATCCTTTGCATTGTGACTGCACGATGTAACATAATTGAACACACGAACACTACACTATCGGTAGCTGGTAGCTATTGGACCTGCGTGATGAGGACAATGTACTTTTCATGGCCATTCATGCGGGGCTTACCACAATGGATTGCAATGGTATTAAGGTAGAGTGCAAGAGGGAAGCATGTGAATGGGTCAGGGTGACATGTCTAACCATAGGCGAGACAAGCTCCCTAGGTATGTCCTGCCCTTGATGTGCCCTGAACAAATGTGGGTGATGCTAAGGGGCTAGGGGACTAGGGACGGAGCCAGCCGACCAAGGTCACTCGACACACCTAATTTGAGGACCCCTAGGTGCCGTGCTATGATCGTGGGTGCTTCTTATCTTTTCGTTCTTTTCTTTTCTTTTTTCCTTTTCTGTTTTCTTTTTTGCTTCTTTTTCTTATGCTTTTTTCTTTCTTTCTTTATTTCTCTTCTCTTTTCTCCCTTTTTTTTTGGACTTGCCTGAGTACAACCATTGCAATATGTTGAGGCTACCAGCCTTTCAATGGGTTGGGAAATGTCAAGCTTCGAAGGCTCAGGAAATGGATATTACAGTGATGATTGTGCCCTAGCCTCGTTGTTAGAGAAGTAGTTGTTGAGATGGGGAGATACACTTGAGATATTGCAAACCTCTTTGCGACACGCGATGTCGGTACAATTGAGGTAATAACTGTCGTGAGCCAACTATAGAGCTTGACCCATAAAGAGAGCGTAGCCCATGACTATGCTTTGGGCCATGCGATGTGGGCACTCACAAGGGTGATTTTCGCTTTCGGCAGCATGGCTTTGTCATGGTTGTTTGTGAGGTTGGTAGTCTTGCGGTGACTTGGGCATTGAACACGTTTGCACGAAGACCTGTATCATCCTGCATCCACTTGTGACTTCATGAGAGTATATGCAAGTCACAAGCATCAAGTACAACGAACAAATGCAATCATGTCAAGATATTACTTTATCAAAATCCTATGATGATGATTGCGATGCCTATTTCGGTGCTTGTTAAAGACGTGGCATATATTAGCAATAGGTAAGGAAAGTATGTACAAGTGGGGAGCCTGCCCCTTTAACCATTAAAAGACAAACTTTGTTAAGTTGCTTATATTTCATAGGGCCTACTCTATTTGCACAAGGCGGGCTGAGTCCGGTGGTCAGGCAACTGAGGCTATGCTGGTGAGGGGCTCCTGTGAGGTTGGGCAGGAGAGATGTCGGCCAGGACCTGAATGGTGTAGTCCCAGGCTGCAACTGTTTCGAGAATGCTTTTGAACAATGCATCAAATTCTTCCTTGTCTCGAGCTGCCCTCTTCTCTTTCGAGTACCTAGTGCCCGAGCGTCTGGTGGGGGCCCATGAAAGGTGAGAAGGATCGCAGCTTGCACACGAGCTATGGCGGGAGAGCAAGAGTAAGAAAGAGAGAGACAAGAAATGGAAACTCCAACAATCACAATGTGTGACCGGGCCTTCCTTTATTTACTAGTCACTAAAATGAATGTAAAGAATAAAGTGACGTGATGGGCGCCCCCCACCTGCAGTGTGCAGTGGCGAAAACTGTCAGTGTAGTAATACACGGGGCGGCACAGCGGAGGCGCCTTTACCCCAACAACCTCCCACTTAAAGGCGAATATGCCCCAGTGAGAGAGAAAAGAAAAGAAAAAGACAGTACAATTGTACATAGGTACAAGGGATGAGGAAAGGCAACATCTCATCCAACGCCCATCAATCTCCTGAGGAAGGCAAAGCGCTCAGTAGTGAGGCTTTTCGTGAGCAGATCTACAGGATTCTCATCAGTGGAGATCTTGACAAGGTCAACAGACTTGTCCTCCATGACACCACGTATGACGTGATACCTCACCTCAATGCGTCTCGTCTTCGCATGGAAGACCGGATTCTTAGCCAACTGAATGGCACTCATAGAATCCGAATGCAGTGTAGGTATAGCATCAATCCCAAGGTCAGCAACTAGACGGCCTAGTCATATGGCCTCCTTGCAAGCCTCAGTGGGCTACAACATACTCGGCCTCAGTGGTAGACAAAGCTGTATACTTCTGAACCCTGGACATCCAAGAGACAACAGCTCCAGCATAGGTGAATACATAGCCAGAAGTGGACTTCCTACTATCTGCATGTCCTGCATAATTGGAGTCAGTGTATCCCACGACCCCTGTATCCTGGCTGCCATAGCAAATACACATATCTGTTGTGCCCTTTAGGTACCTCATGATACCCTTCACGGCATTCCAATGTTTCCTGCCAGGTGTAGCCATATAGCGTGCCACAACACCAACTGCAAAGGCAATATTTGGACGAGTGGCTATCATGGCATACATCAAACTGCCCACGGCTGAAGCATAAGGGATTTGGGCCATCTCGGCCCTCTGCTCATCTGTCTGCGGACAATCGGCCTGTGATACCTTCACATAAGAAGGCAATGGATAGCCAATAGGCTTTACGTCCTGCATGCGGAAGTGCTCAAGGACTTTATGAATATACTTCCTCTGTGATAAGTAGAGGAGTCCCTGATGCTTGTCGCATCTAATGCGCATACCAAGTATGTGAGAGGCCTATCCCAAATCCTTCATCTCAAAGCTCTTCTTCAGCTGAGATTTAAGAGCATCTAGCTCATCATGAGCTTTCCCTGCTATCAGCATATCATCCACATAGAGTACCAAAATAAGCAATGAACCATCACGGGCTTTCTTCGTGTAAAGACATGGATCCATAGCACTCCTGCTGTAGCCTTGTGACTACATAAAGGCATCAAACTTATGATACCATTCCCTAGGTGCCTGCTTCAAGCCATAAAGACTTTTCTTCAACTTGTACACTAGGTGCTCCCTGCCAGGTTCTGCAAAGCCCTTAGGCTGCTCCATATAGATCTCATCATGCAAGTCCCCATGTAAGAAAGCCATCTTGACATCCATCTGATATAGATCTAAGTCAAGCTAAGCAACCAAAGCCAAGACCAAGCGCAGGGTGGTCATCTTAACCACAAGAGAAAAGTCCTCATCAAAGTCTACACCATGCTCCTACTTAAAACCCTTTGCTACCAATCTAGCCTTGTATGCCGTCTTAGGGTGTCTAGGGGTACTTTTCAGCTTGTACACCCACTTGCATGGCAAAGCCTTCTTGCCCTTAGACAAGGCAACCAAATCCCAAGTCTCATTTTTATGCAAGGAGTCAATCTCAGACTGCATAGCCCTCTCCCAGGAGTGACTGTCACCCCTGCGCATAGCCTCATCATAAGTGAAAGGCTCTCCTGCATCTGTAACCAAAAGATAATGCATAGAGGGCTGAAATCTATCAGGTGGACGTCTGTCTCTAGCAGACCGTCTCACTGCAGGCTCTGTTGCCTGCCCAGCTGCCTGTCCAACACCCTGACCATGAGCATCTGCTGCAGTTGTAGGCTGTCCAACTGGCTGTGCAGGAGATCTAGGCTCCTTTTGAAAGATCACTCTACGGATCTTAAACACCTTCTCAGGCTGCCTGTGCATCTTGTCTTCATGGAAGACTACATCATGGTTGCGTACTATTTTCCACGCTTGCGGATCCCATAGGCGATAGCCCATCTCTCCTGAATCACCATAACCAAGAAAGATGCATTTAATGCTCTTTGGATCCAACTTACTCCTCTTGTCCTTGGGCACATGGCAAAATGCCTCACATCCAAAGACACGGAGATGTGCATAAGAGGGTGGCTTACCAGCCCAAACTTCCTCTGCAACCTGGAAATCCAATCCACTAGAAGGCGATCAGTTTATGACATGCACTGCCGTACTAACTGCCTTAGCCCAAAAGCTCTGTGGTAGGCCTGCATGGCTAAGCATAGAGCGGACATGCTCCTGAATAGTCCTGTTCATGCGCTCAGCCAAACCATTCTGGGCGGGGTTGTAAGGGGCGGTCAACTGACGCTTAATACCCCTGTCATCACAAAACTGCTCAAAAGCACGTGAGACATATTCTCCCCCATTGTCAACCCTAAGGCATTTCAGCCTATACCCAGTCTGGTTCTCAACAAGAGCAAGCCAACGCTGAAAGACTGCCAAGACATCGGACTTTTGCTTTATGGGATAAGTCCACACTTTCCTAGAAAAATCATCAATGAAGGTAACAAAGTACTTCGCGCCACCCATAGACATACATGGCATGGGCCCACAAACATCTGAACGCACCAAAGCCAAGGGCTCACTCGTGCATGGCCTACCCGATTTCTTATGCGTAGACCTATTCTGCTTACCATAAAGACAATGATCACACGAGTCAAAACGTGCATAGTCCAAAGGCGGAAGATACTGCAAACCAGATAACATTTTCATTCCCTTCAAAGACATATGCCCCAAACGGGCATGCCAAAGTGATACATGTGGGATAGAGCCCACTGCCAAAACATGGTCTACAGAAGACCCAGATACAAGAAGAGGATAGAGGCTGCCAGCCTTGGCGCCTCTAGTAAGCACAAGTCTGCCTCTGGTAATCTTCCAGGCAGAATCCCCAAAACAGACATAAAACCTTGCATCATCCAACTGTCTTGCAGACATAAGACTGCACGTAAGTGCAGGTACATGACGTACATCCCTGAGCAAAAAGGAACTACCAGTGGAAAACTGCAACTGAATATCTCCACAGCCCACAATATCAAGAGACCTGTCATCTCCAAGTCTGACTGATCCAGATACAGTACGGTAAGAGTGAAACCACTCATGGTAAGGCATCACATGGAAGGATGCACCTGAATCCAATAACCAGTACTGTGCATACATACTAGGTGTCTCAGTCAAGTGTGAGGCATCAGAAGAACTAGCTGCAAGTATGAACTCATCACCACCATCGGAATCCTCGGTCTGCGTGACATTAATTTCCTCAATCTTGACGCTGGACTTCGCAGGTACTATGCTGCGATCAGAGGACTTCTCCTGCACTTTCTCTTTCCCCTTATCCTTGCCCTTCTCATTGTGCAACTCATGACACTGTGGTCTGATATGGCCCTTTTTCCCACAATGATGACAAGTGACATTAGCGTTGCGCCCACGCGACTTACTACGCAACTTTCCACGAGATTTAGACCGACCCTTCTGAGAGTTACGGCCACAGCCATTCCCACGTTCATTCCTGTCATTCCTGCCTCTAACTGTCAAAGCATGTGAAACATGAGAGGCATCCAAGTTTTTGCGATTAACCTCTTCCTGCAGAAGAGCACTCTCAACATCATTCAATTTCAGAGTAGCACTAGAGGCACATAGGGCAGTGTGGAATACATCCCATGACTCATTCAGAGTCCCAAGCAAGAAAAGAGGAGTTACTTCCTCTCCAAAGGTGATATCCTGTGAAGTCAGGTTCTTCAGTATAGCATGGAACTAGCTCAAGTGAGCAGACATAATCGCATTATCCTTCATGCGGCGCAGATCCATAAGCTGCTTCAACCAGTACATCTGGCTCGCCGGACTTTTCTTATCATAAAGATTCTTGATCTTATTCCATAGATCCCATGCACTCTGTGCTTCCTCAAATACATTATAATGTACCTGTTCAGTGAGAAACAATACAATCGTGGACTTGCATAGCTCATCAAGTTCAAGCCAGTCGTCATTGTTCATAGTTTCAGGTTGCTCCCCGCTCAACCGAAGTGGCTTAATCTGAGATTTCTGCACCAAGACCTACCAAATTTGACTCTTCCAATAAGAGTAGTTGGTACCATCCAACTTTGTGATGTTAAATATGGCATTATTAGTCGAAGAGGACGCCATAATGCAGGCTGGAAATGCATAGACAGTCTAAAACTGCTTGCTGTTTTACTGTAGAAAGTGCCCAAAATCCACTGGAATGAGCTCCAAATGGCGAGAAAAGTGTGCCAAAAAATGCTGCCCACTTAGTACTAGGTGTGGTACACCAAATCAAGATATTTCAGCATAAAAAATACTGCTCAGTCCACCAATAAATGCTTGCTGTAATAAATTTCAGAATTGCAACAATGAGAGCAAACTGTCCCAAAACTGGATCTAATGTCAACTAAACAATGCTAGGTCCAAAGCCGGTATAAAGAGGACAAAGCAAAGCCAAATGACAGTGAAAATACATGAGCATAACACCGAGAGATGTCAAATAGCATCTGCCAGTAAGAGGCACACCCCCAGACAATCTAGGCAAAATGTAGAACTAACTGCCAAAACCTGACACAAATAGGTGTCTGCTCAAAAGAAAGCGGATCCAAAACTGAGACTCAGCTCATAAGCATCCTGTGAACCAAGACATATACTCAATGCAACATCCAATTGTCGGAGTATAATCCCAAAGTCTCAATACATTTGTAACTGCTCAATGACATAGACTGCTCCAATACATGTAGCTGCTCCAATAGCATGTAATCCCTGCTCAAGGTCCAGTAAGCATGCAAGATGCTCCCACTGGCACAAAAGGCGTACAAACGAGTTAAGGGGTCAAGAAACCCAAGACAAAGTACCAGTGACAAGTGACCAAGTCAATGCATCATACGCATCCCAAGAGCATGACATACATGAAGCAACTGATGAAAGCAACCAACGAGCAATACATAATCCCAAAATAAGATCTCTGTCAACTCAATGACATCCGATAGCAACCAAATAAATGATCAAACTGAGTCGGAAATGCTCAAATACGTCCAAGGCAAAGCTCCCAATGTCGGTAAAGCATAGACAAACCAAGCGGCATATATCACGAACCAAAGCATGTAATGTATGAAGCCTAACTGTCAAGCATAGACATGAGGCATAAGCGGTCCAAGAGCATGCCAAGTTGGTCCAAATGCCAGTGAATACAAACCAAGATGAAGCTTATGTGCAGCTCAAATACATTCCATAGATTCAAACATGAGCTCAAAGTCATCCCCAAATGTCAGATACATGATGGCAAATCCCAAAGCATACATCTGGTACCAATAGGTAAGTGACAAAGCATCCAAAGTACCTTCAGCCCACTATTATTACAGCCAAGTTTGACTATCAAAACTGAGAAATTTCAGCCAATATTTCAGGCCAAAATCATGGCATAATCATGTGCATACATTCCCAAGGCATCGGATATGGCTGCCGGGATGGAGATCCAATGCAAGAAGGGAGTCAATGCGAAGCTAAGCAAGCACCGAGTCGAGCTCGAGCAAGAGGAAGCCAAGCTCTGATACCAGTTGAAAGGTGAGAAGGATCGAAGCTTGCATGCGAGCTATGGCAGGAGAGCAAGAGCAAGAAAGAGAGAGACAAGAAATGGGAACTCCAACAGTCACAATGTGTGATTGGTCCTTCCTTTATTTACTAGTCACTAAAATGAATGTAAAGAATAAAGTGACGTGACGGGTGCCCGCCACCTGCAGTGTGCAGTGGCGAAAACTGTCAGTGTAGTAATACACGGGGCGGCACGACGGAGGCGCCTTTACCCCAACAGCCCACACGACCGGTGTTGCCACGCCTTGTGTGCTCCCTTGAGCTTCTATTCTCCTGGCCTGGGGATTTTTTGGCCTACGTCCAGGGCAGTGTTACTTGGGGCCTGGTTTCTTTGCATACCTCTTAAGGGTAGGTACATAGCGTTCCGACAGAGGAGCTTGTGCTGCATGCTCCCTTCAATGATAGATAGCGTCCTTGCAAGCCAGTTGCACCGAGTGCTCCATGTTGGCTACCATAGGGGGACTTGCAAAATGCGAAGCAAGGATTAGGCCTTGAGGCAGGATAAAAATATTCGCATGGAAGGGATTATACAATGGGTTATCAAGTGCATATGATGAGGAGGGGAGAGGTGGGGCATGCAGTGTTTGTTGTAGAGGGATGGCCCCCATAATGATGTTCGTTTGGCCTCCAGCCATTAGCAGATCTTGGCATATGCTAAGTTGCGTGGACTGGTTGTCATGGAGTGGGGCAGGGCTCATCCTCGAAAGGATAGATTGGAAAGGGGAAAAGGTGTATGGAAAGGGACAATACCCTGTCTACACCCTCAGAGATGTTGATCAGGGCTTCCTATGGTGGTAACGAGGGTTGCAAACCCTCCACCTGGAGGCGAGAATGGTCACACATCTTCTAAATGTGTGGTGAGAGGAGGACCTGAGGAGCTTAGCTTGTTGAACCCAACTCTTCTCCTTGCACTTGACTATCATTGCTTGTGTGTGTTGATATTGTCTATATAGGGTCACAAAATTCATTGTTTATTTATGTACATATTTACAAATCCATGTCACTTCACGAGGATAAATGCCAATTGTAGAACTCCGGATTGTACTGGAGTGTGGCACACGCATCTAGTACTCATGGCAGCTTACTCAATACCGATAGATATTTTGCAACATCGAGTAGCATGGAACCTTGTCTGAGTCTACTGGCAACATGTAACTCCTCCTTAGTTGAGAACCTTATCAGACAGAGAGTTCTCTTGGCTAGTTTCAGCTAAGTTCGTACCCTGAATGGCAGTCAGCACTCGAAAGGAAGTTGTTGCCACATAGGTTGGGTCTCTTTGAGACCGACATTTGGCCAATCTCTCCTCTGAGACTGTCATGATTTGGGCTCCTAGTTCGGCCATTGCAACGCGGTTTTCACACCAACGTTGTTCAAATTGACTTTGATCCTCTGATTGCCGCTTTAGTTGCCCTATCTCTAAGAGATTTGGTTGGCAGAGCACATCATTGAATGTTATAGTTAAGTGTAGTTTGTCAGCTTCCTCGTCAGAGATGAGTCGCATGCGTTCATACAGGAGCCTGTTATAGTCGCATGCGTTCATATAGGAGCATGTTATAGTGCTCGTCAAGATGTTCTTGCTCTTCCCAGGATAAGGAAAATCGTAAGTATTCTTCAAGCTGGTCTTTAGGAAATGCACCCATGTCTGCCAGGACATAGACACGTGCGAACACTTTGAGCTTGGCATCCAAGTTGGTTAAGCATTTTGCGACACTTCTATGTTCAATGAGGGCTTGCTCGGTTGCTATCTCATGCAAGGTTCTAGGAGTTTGCCTAGGCTTTAGCATAGCTGGGGGCTTAGGCCTAGACGAGCAAGATTGGTCAACGCTAGGATTTCTTATCCTCTTGGGGTTTCCATGTTTCTCTTGAGGCTTTGTTATTGCGTCATGGTTCTCCTTGGATGTGATTGGTATAAATTTGTCACCCTATTGTGACAGCGTTGTATCCACTCTTGATTGGTCAATACGAGTTCTGTTGTCAGTGGATTGAGTGTTGCAAGCAACTGTTGATGGTAACGATTGCTTTGATTTTTTAGAGCACACGGATGTGTCTGAGGTTTCACTGCTATTAGGAGAGACATCAATGGGTTCATTGGTGGATGGACTCGATGCTTTATTCCCCAACTCTTCAACGCTCTTGGTCTCAATGCTCTTGGGGTCCACATGTTAGAAATGCGGGATCTAGAGCATGGCAAAACCGGAAGCTATGGAGGATGGAAAAAGAAGCGTAGACTCATGATGGAAAGGACACTGTTTGTTACACAAGTGAATTAGGTTCCAAGATTGAGACTTGGACTCATAAACACAATCTTGTGTATGTGGACAATGACATTGACACTTTACTGAAATGAAAAGAGTACTATCATTGCATTAAGAAAGGAAGCAAGTACAATGCTTTATAGGAAAGTAGGAAACTGCAGTAGGCACCATTGTGCATATGGGATAAGTTAGCCTGCATGTCCTTGATCCTGAGACTCCATACAAAGAGGCTGTTTGAGTGTGATTGCTGATTCTCAACACCCCTCCTCAATCACAACTAGAAAAGGCATAAAGTGTGTAGAGGCTGTAATGAGAACCACCTGCAAAGTGTGGGCATACCACAGACATGGCAAAACACCAGAGGCTGTCGCAGAAAAAGCTAAGTGTGGGTACCATAAACATGGTGGACATCCAGAGGCTGTAACAGGGGCCTCACAAAGTGTACAGGGACTGTAATGCCAAGTTACATAAGGAGTTTACAAAGCTTATGGCAGGAAGCATTAGGGCAAGGAAAATACAAGGCTATTAAGACAGTCTATCAGAATTATGAGAGTACAAGGACTGATGAGTCTTGTCCTTCCGATCCTGGTGGTCTTCATCTTCATCTTCTTCTTCCTTTGCTCCATTTTCTTCTTCTTCTTTGACTGTGACTAGATAGGCCTTTTGGGATCTCTTTCTTGCGTGGCAGAACTTCTCGGTGTGTCCGGTCCTTTTGCAGAAGTCACAAAAGAGCTGATCCTTCTTGCCTTTGTACCTGTTGCCAACATATAATGCATGCTCATCTCTAGAGGTACTTGGTTATTCTTTAGTTTTTAGCTTCTTTTCTTCTTCTAACAGTGATGCCTGGATATCAACAAGTTCAGGATTTGGCATGTTGATTAAAGTTGTTGATACATTATTATATTCAGGAGGCAAGCTCTTAAGTAGAACACCGATGCAAACATCTTCATCCATTTTAATGTTGATTCCTGCAAGTTGGGTTAGGAGTCCTTCCATGTAATTGAGATGTGTGGCAAGTGATGTGCTGGACTTCATTTCAAGCTTGAAGAACTCAATCAGGAGACCATACTTTGATGATTTAGATTGTGCACCGAACAAGGTGTCAAGTTTTTTCCATGTATCCTGTGAGGTCTCACAGTTATCCACATGGTGGATATAACTGTCGTCTAGCTCCAGTTTGATAATGGCCTGAGCTCTGTCATCATTCTTTTGCCAAGTAGTTGCAAGGTCCGCGTCTCGAGGTTTCTTCTCTTTGCCATTTGTGATGGCCCAGAGACCCTTCTTCATCAGGATGAGCTTGATGCGGGTTTGCCAAGTGTGGAACCCGACTCCTTTGAATCGAGCATTTGGAGAATCTTTTCCCATGTTAGATTTAGGGGAACAATAGCAAATCAACTTCAGACTTATTAGATTTGAGCAACAGAAGAATTGATTGAGAGACACAAGTGTTAAAAAACACTAACTGAGTGTTAATGAATACCAAATCTGCAAAAGTCTTTTACTCTTTTAAAATCCAAGTGATCTTCCCCTTCTTGATTTGATGCTGATGCCTTCAGATCTGAGTGACAGTACTTTAATGAACTTCAGAGAGTATTGCTCAGTGATTAAAATCACTGTTGATAACTTCAGTGAGAGAAACAGTGAAAAATGTCAAGATTTTGAAGCTTTGGCTATGGTGGAATTAGGGTTTCTGAGACAGGGGCCTGGTTTTTCTCAGATTGCAGGAGCTACAGTGGATCATTTTCAAAAATTTTTATATGCCTAGGAAGCTGATTTCATGGGCTACCAAAGCCCTATCATAATCATCAAAATCGTGGACAGTATGCAGCACGCAGGCACGTCGAACAGCAGCAGGCGCATTTCTGACAGGATTCTGCGATTTTCGCAATGCTGAAGCCAGGGCGCAGTAACGTCATCGATTCTCGTGCCAGGATGAAGCGCCTTGAGCAGAGGAACAACTCCCTAGAAGAAATCGTGGGCTGAAATGGCCTGATTGAAGAGTTATGGAAGCTCCAAGTAAGGTAGGTCCTGTCTGGCTATGGCAGACACAGAGCAGAGATTGGGGATTTTCACAATGCTGAGCTCCAGATGGTCCAATGTCCTGGATTGATGTGATACAGGGAAGCTTTATGAGTTGGGGAATACTTTTCCAGAAGGAAGCTCCAAGAGATTTGACCTGTGGAGTGAGATATAAGCAGCTCAATCTGATAGGGTGCTGCTGGCTATGGCTGCCATGGAAGCTTCAGTGAGAGTAGAGTTGGGAGATGAAGTCATGAGCTGACATTGAGCTAGACTGAGGTTGAAAGGAATCAAGAGAGGCTAGACAAGCAATGCCATGCCCAACTGGGCTCTGATACCATGTTAGAAATGCGGGATCTAGAGCATGGCAAAACCGGAAGCTATGGAGGATGGAAAAAGAAGTGTAGACTCATGATGGAAAGGACACTGTTTGTTACACAAGTGAATTAGGTTCCAAGATTGAGACTTGGACTCATAAACACAATCTTGTGTATGTGGACAATGACATTGACACTTTACTGAAATGAAAAGAGTACTATCATTGCATTAAGAAAGGAAGCAAGTACAATGCTTTATAGGAAAGTAGGAAACTGCAGTAGGCACCATTGTGCATATGGGATAAGTTAGCCTGCATGTCCTTGATCCTGAGACTCCATACAAAGAGGCTGTTTGAGTGTGATTGCTGATTCTCAACACCACAACCACCTGTAGCTACTATTGTTTTCGTTGTTTTCTCCTCTTTTTCTTGGTCAGTGAAGGTGCGTAACTTAATGACTCAGGACCCTGAACTAGGTCAGCCGTTGACGTGCTTGGTTGGGCCTCAGCTTTCCCCTTATCTGGTGTGTCCTCATGGGACGTAGCTGCGACTTGTTGGGGACAGCCTTGCTAGGTTGATTGGTCAGATGCACCATCTCCTTGGCCACATCTTTGAGAGATTTCTCCTCAAGCTTAGGCTTTAGGTACTTTGAAAGTGCTGGAGTTGTCAAAGACAGTGGTTGAGGCACCTCCTCCCCAGGTGAATTGCTAAGGACACATTCTGCAAGGGGCATTGTCACGGCCAAGGGCTGTGACTACAGTGATCCCTGATTGGAAGTAGTAGCGGCTAGTCCAGTGGGCTGGCTACTCTTGGTGGATTGCGGTGTCAAGTCCCTAGGGCGATTGGAAGTGGTCGTGTCTTTTGTTGCCCTTTGAGCATTCACATGTGTAGATCGCGCATGAGTTGATCTAGTCACCTTAGGTTACACATGCATATCCTTGGGCCGAGAGCTACGGATGGTGTCATGTCCTACCTCTTGGACATTTGGAAGCTTAGATGGAGATAGAGATTGGGATTGAGCAGCCGCCCTTGACGATTGCTGTTATACTTCCTGTGTCCGTTTGGAAAAAGAGGTTGTAGGAGATCTAGGACTCTTAGGTGGACTTGGCACTGGTTGAATGATTTACTCGAGGTTATTAGATGATTGTGCCATTTTCTTTGTTGAGCAATCAGCCTTCTTACGAGCAGTGTTGTGCCTCTGGTGCTCGTTATCCTCTTGGGAAGTCAAAAGCTCCTTGAGCACTAGTGGTCTTTGTGTACGCTCAATGGTTACATATGATATCTGCTTATTAAGCATGCTAGGCTGAGGCTCTTTCTTTCGAACACTCATGTTTGGTTTCTTGCCTCAAGACCTGAAGTTTCTCTTAGATTTCCTCCTGTGCTTCGTTGCTTTGATGCAATCTGGCCTTCAGCTGATAGAAGTGGTTTAGCAGGGGTTTTGGTACCCAAATCCATCAATTACTTCCATAATACCCTTGAGCACGTAGCAATGCTTTGGATATCCATCGCAGTGTTATGCTGACCCTCCATCGATGCCTTTGTCTATAAGGATTGGGCTTTATTTGGGGTCTTCTACGATATTTGTAAGTCCAAAGCCCGCATCCTTGTCATTGTCTCTTGACCTTCTTGTCTCAGGCATGGTCTCACTCATTGGTTCTCGTTGTTCGACCTGTGCTTGTATCAATTCTTTCAACAAGTCCTTGCTCTTGTTAGTAGGCTTGACTGTTATGTTAGCACCTTCCTTGTCTTTCCCTCGAGGTTCCATGAGGTCACCCTTGCTAAAGGTTGTGACTATCCTCACACCCGCTAGTATCAGGTGTATCCTCTATGCTACATAGTCAGCCTCACACTTGGTTACCCTTTTGAAGGGTCTTCCAAGGAGGGTTTCCTTCCCATAATTAGCACTATTTGGAGGAACATGAAATAGGATAGGCAAGCTTTCAGTTTCAATTGTCACAAGGATTTTGCACTTCCCTATGAGTGCTTGTGGGTGTCCCCAATAAGGGCTAAGAGTTGCATTAGTCGGTGTGAGCTCTGGTTGGCCTAGTAGGGTCCATGATTCATAGGTTAAGATATTAAAATCTGCTCCTTCATCAATCAGAGCATCAATAGTATGCTCTCTTTTTGCAGTGAGTTTGACACTAAGATAAGCAGGTGGTACTATGTCTTTGTCTTCCGGGTCTTGGCTTGTAAATTTAAGCCTTCTGACCAATGCGCTTGAGTTTCCAACAACTGTACGACCAGATGTGGATTCTCCACTGATGTCTTGGCTAGTCAGTGCAGTGCTATTCAAGGAGCATCTATCGTCAAGACTGTCATATCTAGTCATTCTCGCTGTTGTAGCTTGATGTTGTTGCTTTTCGCTTTGACTAGATGAAGTTCGAATGCAACATGTACGTGTTTTTGCAATGTGGCCTTTTTGCCCTTGTTGGCTAGATTGGCCCATTGATGTTCTAAGGTCTCTGTTTCTCTCTATTCAGGTATGGGCTTTTGATTGCTCTTTTGCAAGTGAGAATCCATGCTCGTGTAGAGCTATTACTACACTAGGGTCCAATTTGGAGGACCTGTCATGACACGCGTTTTCTCTCCAACCTACTTGGGGGAGGTGCGGAGGGGGTAGATCTCCCTCAACGGGGGTCCGGGGGGCAGTCCCCCCAGCCCACAGGGTCGTTACGGTAAAATCATGTGCAATTCGGAGGACCGTTTGTAGCCAAATTTTGAACTACTTGCTCTAAGTTTTAGCCTAGTGGTGGATCTGTGATGTGCCTTTAGCTTTACGTAGCCTTTGGGGTCAATTTTCGGGTTTAGATGCGTCAAAATTTGTGTTCTAGATACCTGTCCGATTTTGACAGGTTTCTGTCCGATTTTCAGGAGTTCGATTATCAGAATCGGACGTCCAATTTTGGGTTGGTCCGATCGGCCTAGTGGTCTGATTTTGGTCACGTCCGATTTTTGGAATCAGACGGCCGATTTTGACAGGCGTCTGATTCTGAGCCATCCGATTCCTTATGTCCGATTTCCAGAGTCCGAGTGTCCGATTTTGAAGTCCAATTTTTAGTGTGTCCAATTCTGAGAATCGGACTAGAAAAGTGGTTCGATTTTTGGAGCGGTCCGATTTTGGGACTCGGACTAGAAAAGTGGTCTGATTTTTGGAGTTGGACGGTCCGACTCCAAAAGTCGGGCAGTCCTATTTTGGGGCTCAGACGAACTGGTTCGACGATGTGGACGACGGCCCGCAGGTTGTGTGCGATGCCTCAAGGTCAACACCTACTCCACGGAATCGTCTCCTGCCTTCCAAATAGGTGCAAAACAATAGAAGGAACTACGAGGCATACTTGGAATCAATGTGGCATTCGAATTGATGAGCATGTCAACGATCTCCCCGCAGCTCTCTCTCTCTCTCTCGCTCTCTCCCTGGCTCTCAAGCTCACTCTCTTCTTAGAAGACAAGATGTCAAATATGGTCTTTCCTGGTTCCCTAGTCCTCTTATTGCCCCATCCTAGCCTGTTGTGACCTCAGAATTTAGTCCCTCATACTCTTCCAGCCAGAAATCTGAATCTATGCCCCTATTTTCCTGTTTCAACCTGTTATACGGCAACAGAAAACCCTACTGTTTGCTCCAAGGTTTTGCTCCTATCCTTCCTAAATGCAAGAAAAAATCATAAGAAAAATACCTACTCTACTCCATCATGCTTTCCCAAGTCCAAAACAACAAAAGCCTACTTGCTAAGGAGATCGAATACCTCTTCAAACTCCCTCGCTTCCTACCTATCTAGCTCAAGCACCGGTTCGGGGAAAACCCTACTTCAATGCTCGATTCGAACCGCGCAAGTGCTCAAGGCTTGAATCCGTTTGTCCCGGCAATAGAACCAAAATGTGGGAGCTTTCGCTCAACTGTCAAGACCCATGTACTGCTTATTGTTTCAAGCGTTCCAAGCCAAGCACTAATGGCTACCTCTCACATAGCCGATGCGCCCTCCATATCTACGGGTGTAGTGAGCTTACCTCCATGCTGATCGAGTTACCTCCTCTCCCCCGCACTCCAATAGCTCCACGATTCAAGTCCAAGCTTCAAGCAAGCTCCAACCTCAAGCTCCACGCTCCAAGCTCCATCACCGCGAGCAAGACAAGAGAAGAGAAGAGAAGAGAAGAAGAGAGGAGAAGATGGAGAGCTTCTCCTCCCCGGTCCCTCACCCTCACACACTCACTCCCTCACACTCTCACACTCCCTCTCTCAAGCACAAGCTCAAGCAAGCAAGAACAAGAAGAAGAAGAAGAGGAGGAGAGCCACTTTTGGCCACACACAAGAATGAGCTTCTCATTCACTTTTCAACTTTATATACAAAACCCTAAATCCCTTTTTGGGCGGTCATCCCCTTATCCCCTTTTTTACATGGCCGACTGTGGCCTAGGCCCTTTTTCCCATTGTCCTTCTATCTTTCTAGCTTCCTTTCCACTGCTTGTCTACATTTACAAATTGCACGGGTGAGAGCCCGGCGCTCCTTGAATTAAACCACGATGTGCTTGCGCTTTTTTACAAAAGTATTGACTTGCGCTTTTCCTTGTGCGCCTTGTTCCCTTATTTAGGACTTTTCTCCTTGTGTGTCTTTGTCTTCCGTTTCACTTTGCCTTGGCCTTTGTCTTCTGCTTTAGCTTTTCTAGATTTTTCGCCTTGTTCGTCTTCTAGTTAACATTACCCCCCTCCTAGATGAGTGCCAGTCCCATGGCACTCATCTTGACTTATGCCCCCATGACCAAATGTGATGATGATGCTGAGATTGCAAACCTTGTAGCCAAAAAAACCACTTCTAGTCCTTTCTTATGCTGCCAGTATGGCCACTAGTTGGAGATTGCTCATGCTGGGAATCACATTATGACCATTGTTGAGCAATGGTGTGCAATTAGCACCCTTCGGGCTGATCTTAGGTATCATTCTAATGTTTCACTCCATGTTATCATTTTGGCTCGTGATCTAGAAGTGCCCTCCAATTTGCAACACTATCCCTTATTTAATAAGATCCTTATAGAGAAGGAACTACATGTGGCTAGGCATTTTGCTAGCCCTTGCTTACTCATATATATTACCACTTATTTGTGTAGTTTTGCAATGCGACCATTTGACCTCGATGCATTCACAGAATTGGAGTATAACCCCACATTTTATACTTGGTGGTGGTTGTCCCATCTTTCTACATCTTTACTCGCCATTTAGTTGTCGTTGGATTTTCTTTGTACATAATTAGTCTGGGTTATCTTTTTCTTTTTGTTGGTGTTGCACTGACACCTTCCCTAGTCTTTTGCTTGTTGCACTTGCACGTTAGGAAGCTTGCTAGTCCTTTTGTTTGCAGGGGGAACTTGGGCCACTCAATTTTGTAATTTTGGTATTTTTGATTAAAAAGGCAAAGGTATGGTTCTTATCGTAATTTTTGTTGATTACCTGACAAAGTTATGGAGTTATGGTCTTATTTTAATTATGCAGATGGCACACTCACAATCCAAGATTTCTACATTGGTGGCTATTGAGGAGTCTCGCTATGAGGACAAGGGAGTATTCACTATGGAGCAATGCAAGGAGTTTGATCTAGAGACTAATTTATGGAGCTTCGGAGCTTTAAAGTTTTTCCAACTTTCTAACTTAGAAAACATTGTCAACAGGTATCCTAAAGTTAGGGAGTTGGTGGCTAAATGTGGGTTGAATAACTATGTCCATGCAACCAATGGGCGTATGTCATTTTGCCACTTGCTACAAATTTGTGCAAAACTATGATTCTAAAACTAGAACAAGTGTGATAGGGAAGGCAAATAATAGCAAAGTAGGGAAGTGGCACTCACTCCAGAATTGGTAGAATGAGCCCTAGGTCTCCGCCAAGGGAATGGGAAACAAGGTAAACTCCATAAAACTCATGTGGTGGATCAAGGGTGGAATGATAAGCCTAGTGTCAACTCATATGGATTGCTTTTCTTGGCCATTGAGGAGGAGGATCTTACACCATTTGTTCACTTACAATAAGACTAGCACTCAAATGGGAAGGATCTCCAAGGGGTTTATGGAGGATATTTTATCTGACAAGATACTTGAGGAGGATTTGAATAAGTTTTAGCTAGAACAAGTTTGTGAGACCCTTGCCAAGGTACATGTGGTTCTTTCCAAAACTCCTAATGAGAAGCTCACCTCTGGTGAGGCTAAGTTGTGCATGATCACCTTTGGCCATGCTCTCAGTAAGGTTATTACTATAGCTCTAGGACTCTTAGAGTTGTTACAAGTGGCTCCAATTGTAGCATGGATAGGTCACGTGAAGGATAAAAGACCAAGGGAGGAACATGAGCCAAGTACCAAGTGGCCACTTAGGATGATGAGCCAAAAAGAAAGTAAGAAAGGAAGATACCCAAAAGAGCACCACCTCACCATCAAGGTGTCCCTAGAGAAAGTGCCACATAGGAAGGAAGCACTCCAAAAAACGGAGACCACAACCATGCACAAGACCTATGAAAGCGACATAAATGATGGCTGATGAAAAGAAATTGATAGGAGCACACGAGACTCTAACAAATGAGCGGAGAAGGCTTTGGAAGAACAATCAATGATTGGTCAGAGAGATTTTTAGATACTCATAATTACTCTCTAGACCATGCATGCAAAAATCAGTTAATTGGAAATGAGTACACACACGGAGAATGTGACAATCACTTCCAGTTCAAAACAACAACAAACTGTAGAGACTTCAACTAGTTGAAAAGAATGCATGAGAAGAACCTTAGTGAATTTGGGTGGTCTTGGCATATTAGAGATCTTATGTGAGGAGCTAAAACATGATAAAGAGCATGCAATCCAAGAGAGGTTGGAGATGTAGAAGAAGTACAAGGAAGAGAGAATGGCACATAAGGAATTTTTACGATACTTAGCCAAACAGTTACATGACTTACAAACCCGGATTGCATAGAACAACATGGAGAAAGAGGGGCTAAGAGAACAATTGTAAGAAGTTGAGATCATGAGAAAAAGGGAAGAAGTTACTCGTGCTACTCAGAATGCAGATCTTATGGTCCAGCTAGAGGAGGAAAAGGTAAAGCTAGAAACTCTCACCGAGGAGTTAGCAGAAGCATATTAGAATCATGCGCAGATGAAGATAGCCTTCACAGGGTTACAAGATACAATTAGAATGAGTCTAACTACTAATGTCAAATAGGTTGAAGAGAGGGCTAAAGGAGCTTGTGAGGAGATGCTACAACAACTGCTCTACAGACTTGGCAAATTCCCTTCATAAGGAATGCCAATCTAAGCTTCATGCAATTGCCTATAAACATGCACTATCCTTACAACAAGGGCTCTATCGGTAGGCCATTTGCACTATGTCATCCAATAGCATAGATGATGTGGAGGAACTCAAAGCTCAGTTGGGAATTGCTGTAGGTGCCTTGGCCATTTCTAGCTAGGGGAAGGAGCTCACATTATTAGCCCCGAACCCAACTAGAAGCCAAATGATTGATCACTTGCATGATATGGGCTATGATGATCAAGAGTTGAGAGATGTGGGAATGGTGGAACTAACCTCCATTGAGCCATGTGACACACAACACATGAGTCACTTGTTGAAGACCCCACTGCTGACAAGCCGCTTAAGGAGAAATCCTAAAACTGGCAGGCAATCCTATTTTTTACACGTTCCTTCTTTTGATTACATGGACCCCCATGATTTTGTTGAATAGGAAAAGGAAGTCACAGAGAAAACTCAGGAGCCACCACTAGTACCTACCCTGGCATTCGAGGTCCATGAGCCCTTTGATAGGATGGTGCAGGTCCTTCGTGCTACCCCTCACGATGTGCTAGAGTATCCCATTGCCATGCTAGGTATTGAGGCACATAGAGAGGATCTAGATGCACCCATTAAGAGCTATCATGAGAAAGAAGAAGAAAGAGGAGACCATCATTATTTATTTCAATGTCTATGAAGATACCAAATTCAAAACACCCTTGCCAATACAGTGCAAAGGCTCATCCAAGTGGGAGAGAAAATTGCCACAAAGTGGTTGAAGAACTAGGATAGATCAACTTTGAAAAGAAACTTGTAAGATTCCCGACGAGAAGAAGAGGAGGACTATCTCTCAAAGAAGCCATGAGAGATATGGAAGCTTCAACCAGAATGGAGATATCCTATCCTCAAAGCCAATGAAATGGTCCATTCTGCCTTTCGCTACTCAAATTGAAAGACATATTTGCTCCATTGCCCTTACCCAAGAAGGTATGGAAGAAACTATGATGTTGAGAAGCCTGGCTGGCATAACTTTCCCAAAATCCCCAATATCAATGCTTTGCATGAGAATGAAATCTATAACTTCCAGCTGCATGATCTGCTACCCTCTTTCAATAGTTTCCTTAAATTGTACTCAAATTGCCCAAATCCAACATTCATAGTTACTTGCAATTATCTTTTACAATAGCCATTGATTCCCTATGAGGATGGCCTACCACCCTTATTCTTTGACATCAACATAGGGATTGACCTCATTGCTATGGAAAGACTTCTTCTTCGAGCTGTACTCTTCCCATCATCTTACTGTATAGCCTTACTCGAGGATCTAGTGGACAATAAATTTTCCCGGTGTACACACTCTTTCTACCTAGAATCACCCATTGATCTCTGAACCTTTCTTAAGCCATATCTTTTGAGCAAAGGGTGTCTTTCCCTTACCTAGAATCACCCATAAATGAATTTTAAGTTTAAAAAAATGAAAAAAGGAAAAAATTGCAGAAAATCACGAGAGAGAGAGAGAGAGAGAGAGAGAGAGAGAGAGAGAGAGAGAGAGAGAGAGAGAGAGAGAGAGAGAGAGAGAGAGAGAGAGAGAGAGAGAAGAAAAGGGAATGAAAGCTCCATGATTAGTTAGGTGCACTCACCTTTCATTGCACCTAGGGGTCCTCAAGTTTGATGCATCTAGTGACTTTGACTGGCTGACTCCATCTCAAAGCACCTCAAGGGCAGGACATCCTGGGCTTTCTTAGACGATGTATCACCTTGAGTTTTGCACCGCACCATAACAGTTCACCAATTGGGTCCTCAAGTGTGGGACACCATTTCACACTTGCTTAGAGTTCAACCCATCTCCCAGTTGCACTTGCACGTGCACAAATCACTACACATGTATGTTTGACACACCCCTTAGGGAGAGCACAATTTGGCTTGTAGGATTTTTGTAAAGGACTACTTGAAGAACTCAAGAACCATCCACATCGGTGGCCTCTACATCCTACATGATTTCTTCTTCTATAGAGCCACCCTTGATTGTTCATGCTACCATTCTTTTCCTCAATTGTGCTACATCTTCCAGACATCATCTCCAACACTAGCACAAGACTCCTACTTCTTCATCAAGACTATTCCCAGCATTTTGCATCTTTGGCGCTAGCTCCAACATGCTACCTACAACATAAGTGCCATGGGACTAGCACTCATCTAAGGGGGAAATAATGTTAATAGTTTTTTGAGAAGATTGCAAAGGTGGAAGTGCCAACTACTATTTTTTGGTGGATATTATTTTTGTGGAGCTTCATTGCCTTATTTTTTGGGCAATTAGATTATATTTGTACTTCATGGATATCATCGCATCATCATGGATGTATTACTTTGTGAGAGTCGGTGGGCTCACTCCTGTGCACATTGTTTTCACCACTTGTAGTTGTACTTGTCCCACCCACAAAGTATTGCATGGGTTGCACACATGTATTTGTGATCGGAATATCTTAGACTTGGTCTAATTAGGCTAAGGTTGAAGCATGCAATGATGATTGACCGGCCTGGAGCCCACAAAGTGGGGGTAGGATACCCAAGAGAGGGTGAAAATCCCAAACACAAAATGCAAAAGGACACAAACCTTAAATGAAAAACGCAAAAGAGGTGCAAAATCTAACGACCCTAACCCTAATTCTTGGTCTATATAAGAGTGGAAGGTCTTAGTTATATTCACCCCTTTTGGCACATCTATGCTATGGGAGCTCTATCAATGTCTACTCAAGCTTCATATTCAATCTTTCTTGTCTATCATCTTACTTCCATTGTGTTAAGAGTGACTGAGAGGGAGAGGTGTGTTGAGCGAGGGACTGAGGGAAGTTGAAGCTCTTTGCCATTGTCTTGCTTTTCTCATCTTCTCTACTAGCTCTTCGACTCATTGGTATGCTTGGTAGTGGATGCAAAGGAGTAACAACATTGGATCATGTTAATCATGGTCATGGAACCATCTTCAAGCCTTTGAGTCATTAAATGCAAGAAGGTAAGTTAGGTGAGTTCACTACAACTCGAGCTAGTCTTGTATTCTTGCTTTCTTGGGTTGGAGAGGAGGATGCTAGGTTAGTTAGAGTGGAGTGTTGAGAGACAAGGTGAGAGATTGTCACTGAAGTGAGTTGTTGCTCTTCTGAAGAAACAATAGAAGTCCATCCAAAGTCCTGATCATTGGTGTATTTAGCTCAAAAAGGGGGCGCAAAATGCTCGAGGCCACCCTTGCATTGCCGGGCCACCTTGAGGGTGCACCACATAAAGGGGGGGTCCAAAAATTTGAAGGCTTGCCTCTCATGTTGTGTGGGTCACCCTCAAGACTTGCAGAACCCCTAAGGGGGGAAGGGGGGTGGGGTGTGTGCACACAACGCTTGAGGCCTCCCTTGGGACCCACACAATGTAAAGGGGGTACAAAAATCTCGAGGCCTACCCCTCACATTGTGGAGTCACCCTCGGGACCCTCGGGACTTGCATAATGCAATGAGGGGGGATGAAAAATACTTGAGGCCCCCCTTACATTGTGTGGGCCACCTTAAGGATTCACACAATGCAAAAGGGGGTTGCAAAAAACTCAAGATCTCCCCCTCACATTGTGTGGACCACCCCTTGGGACCTGCACAATGCAAAGGGAGGGCTACAAAATTCTCAAGCCTCCCCCCCTTACATTATGTGAGCCATCCCCTAGGACCTACACAATGCAAAGGGGGGACTACAAAAATCTCCAGACCGTGGCTCCCAATGGCACATTGTGTGGGTCATTCACCAGGACCCTGCACAACGTTAAGAGGGGGGATGCAGAAATCTCAAGCCCCTGTCTTGTATTGTGTGGCTCACCTTGGGGACCCGAACAAGATGCCTTGAGGAGGGCCCCTCCTTTGTGCCACAATAAAAATCAATGCCAAAATGATTAGAACAAGGACCACACCTTAAGAGAGGAAGACCTTCAACAGTTTGATAGAGAAAGCATGTGGTTATGCATCACAAGTGCAGGGAGAGAGAGAAAGTAATCACAAAAATAGAGAGAGAGAGAGAGGGAGAGAGAATGGCAAGCAGATCTACACTGGTGTGGCCATTTATAGCCTTAGGTATTGGACACATAGTGGATACATGTGCAATCATATCTATGTACCTTGATTAAATTTCACATGTATCAATCCACATCTTTCAATGATGTGGCATTTAGCAATGTCAAAACATGTAATTACCTTATATAGCTATAACTTGAAATTAAAATTTTCATTTCACTTATTGTATATGTGTTGGAATTCCATAGCTTTCTTGTCTCTTGATTGTTGGGGGTAAAGGCGCCTCCGCCTAGCCGCCTGTGTGTTACTACACGGACAGTCACCGCCACTGCACACTGTAGGTGGCGGGTGCCCGTCACCGTCACTTTATGCTTTATTCTTTTAGTGATAGTTTGAATAAAGGAAGGCCCAGTCACACATTGCGACTGTTGGAGTTCCCATTTCTAGTCTCTCCTTTTCTTGCTCTTGCTCTCCCGCCATAGCTCTCGAGTCCAACCTTCAATCCGTCGCTCCCTTTCAACTGGTATCAGAGCTTTGCTTTCCAACTCTTGAGCTTGGTTCGTGGCATTCTCAGCATCCCATCGACTCCCTACTTGCATTGCGTCTCCTTTTCGGCAGCCATATCCGACTCCTTCGAGCTCCCGTCACTCCTCGGCTTCCCGAGCACCTTCCCGGCATTGTTGGGCACCTTCAGGGCATTACATCAGAGGTATTTGATCATTTTCTTCAGGGTTTACTTCAATTCTTAGGTCTCACAGGCTGTAAACAAGATTGGGGTAGCCACCATTGAATCTCCCTTGCTTCATATCTCACTTGCCTTTGAACAAGACTTGCTGGAGCTTGTTTGAGGCCTTCCTTGGCTTTAACCGGACCCCTTCGAAGCTTGGCCACCGTTTTTTGCAGCCCCAGGATCAGCATTTATAGTTGACAGAATCACGCAGCCCTCCCATATGTGTCTTCAACATTGACAGTCACAACAACAGCTCTCCCCCTCCATCGGCACTTGGAAAGGCTCCATTTCGGGCATATGAACATGCTTTGATGCTTAGTTTTGATGGTTGATGTATTGGCATAGGATTTGGACTGATTTAACACTGTTTTGGGATTGTCATAACAGTCCATAGGTAGTTTATGATAGTGTTACACTGACATTTGATGCTACAGCTTGTTTGGCATTGTCATTTGATGCCCGGTTGGTCCTGTTTGATGCTCGGATGTTAGGGGAATGTATGACTATTGTTTGGCAACCATTTGGAGCTGATTTTGGTGTTGAAATTCTCAGTTTTGAACAGTAAATCATTTCTATACATAGTTGGGCTTGTTCTGGTGTGTCCTCATGGGACATAGTCACGACCTGCTAGACAACCTCTTTAGATTGTGAGGGCACAACTACCTCTCTTCTTGGAGATTCTAGTTCTTTAGAGCTAATTCCCCTCTGTTTAGCTGCTCATCCGATTGCATTGGTAGTTGCTCCTAGTCGGGCATTTGCTCTAGACTCTTGTCCTTACCCATTGGAACATGTCTCCATTGCTTCTTATTAGAGCGGGTGTTGTGTTTACAGCTGTTTTGCTCTTGCTCTAGAGGTTTGGGTGACTCTAGTGTAGAACCAAGAGACAGTTTAGGATTCTTGTCATGTAGGCTTTGGTGAAACTAGCTAAAGAATTCACGGTTGTATTGATGGGAAGCATAGAGATCTAGGATGGCAGGGTCTTGAGTGAGGCCAAAGACATATGCGCTAACATCAAGTACCATGCTCCCTACTCCTAGCCTGCTAGCCACGTATAGATCTTCTTCTAGAACTAGTTTATCATACAAGAGATGTTTTCGGATAGTGGTAGAAATCTGGACCTCATGGATCGTTGCCAACACTCTTAATGAGGTCAGAGCAACATACGTGGGATCATGTATTGATGTCCAAAGGGTTTTCCTTTGCTCAGCAAGTGCCATTAGTCGGTGGCCAATTTTGGCTACCAAACTTTGGTTGGAGTACCATTTTTGCACAAACTTACCTTGTCCTTTTCCTTTTCGTTTGATTTCTTCGAGCTTTTCCTTGTCTTCTCACATTGAGAGCAATATAGAGTGAGGGTATCAAGTGCAATTCTCTAGCTATGGCTTTTGGGATATCCTTTATGACTTCTTCAGTGAGATAGCTACATAGTGGGAGCAAACATGTAGTTGTCCAAGTCAGGGGTTCGGCTATGAGCTTTGTGTGCTTTGGTATTGGTCTTTCAATGTCCACATGGATGTACGCATGTGTGATGGCTATCAACTTGTGATCAAGCTTCATCAAGCACTTCATATCTGGTTCATTGGTCAGATGCGCTATCTCTTTAGCCAAATCTTCAAGAGATTTCTCCTCAAGCCTAGGCTTTAGGTGCTTTGGAAGTGTTGGAGGTGTCAAGGATGTTGCTTGCAACATCTCTTCCGTAGGTGAATTGCTAAGGACACGTTTTGCAAGCGGCGGTGTCACGGGCAAAGGCTGTGACTGCTGTGATTCCTGATTGGAAGTAGTAGCAACTAGTTCAGTGGACTAGCTACTGTTGGTAGACTGTGGTGTCAAGTCCTTCGCTAGATCAGAAGTGGTCATGTCTTTTGTTGCCCTTTGGGTATTTACTTGTGCGAATTGAGCATTAGTTGAGCTAGTCATGGTGGATTGCAAAAGCATATCCTTAGCATGAGAATTAGAGGTGGTGTCATGTCCCGCATCTTGGACATTTGGAAGCTCATATGGAGATAGGTATTGGGATTGAACAGTTGCACTTGACGACTGTTGTTGTGCTTTCTGTATCCATTTAGGGAAAGAGGGTGTAGGAGATTTGGGAGTCCTAGAGGTGGACTTGGCACTCGCTCGAAGATTTTCTCTTTACTGTTAGACAATTCTAACATTTGCTTTGTTGAACAATCAACCTTATCATGAGTAACATTGCGCTTGTGGTGCTCATTATCCTCTTGTGAAGTCAAAGGCTCCTTGGGCACTAGTGGCCTTTATGCACATTGGACGGTTACATATGATATCCGCTTGTTAAGCATGCTAGGCTGTGAGGATCTACCTTTCAAATAGTCCTATTTGGTTTCTTGATTTCAATTGTGAGGGGCTCAATCACTCCAATGTTGTTGACCCAAAACTTGGACTTTCGTTTAGATTTCCTCCTACACTTCTTTGCTTTTGATACGGTCTAGCCTTCAGTTGACAGAGGTGGTTTAGTGGGGGGTTTTGGTACCCAAATCCATTGGTTACATGTGTAATACCCTTGAGCACATAGCAACACTTTGGATATCCATCGCGGTGTTGTGCTGGCTCTCCATTGATACCTTCGTCTATAGGGGTTGGGCTTCTTTTGTGGTCTTCTACGATATTTGTAAGTCCAAAGCCTATCCTTGGCATTGTCTCCTAACCTTCTTGTTTCAAGGATGGCCTCGCTCACTGGTCCTCTCTGTTCAACATGCACTTGTATAAACTCTTTCAACAAGTCCTTGCTCTCGTTTACTAGGCTCGCTTGGTATGTTTCTTGGTATGTCAAAATGTTCCTTGTCTTTCCCTCTAGGTTTGATGAGGTCACTCTTACTAAAGGTTGTGCTTATCTTCACACCCGGTAGTGTCAAGTGTATCCTCTGTGCTACATATTCAGCCTCACACTTTGTTGCCCTTTTGAAGGGTCTTTCTAAGAGGGTTTCCTTTCCACAATTGGCACTATTTGGAGGAACATGGAATAGGATAGGAAAGCTTTTAGTTTCAATAGTTACAAGGATTTTGCACTTCCCTATAAGTGTTTGTGGGCATCCCCTGTAAGGACTAAGAGTTGCATTATTTGGTGTGAGCTCTGGTTGGCCTAGTAGGGTCCATGCTTCATAGGTCAAGATATTAAAATTAGCTCCTTCATTGATGAGAGCATCGATACTATGCTCTCTTTTTGCGGTGAGTTTGACCCTAAGATAAGCAAGTGGAACTATGTCTTCATCTTTTGGGTCTTGGCTTATAAATTCAAGCAGCCTTTTGATACATGCCTTTGAGTCCCCAACAACTACACAACCAGATGTGCATTCTCCACTGATGTCTTGGGTTGTCTGTGCAGTGCTGTTTAAGGTGCATCTATCGTCAGGAGTGTCATGTCTATCATCCTCATAGTTGTAGCTTGATTTTGTTGCATTCTACTTTGACTAGATGCAATCTCAATGCAACCTATACATGTTTTTGTGGTGTGGCATTTTTGCCCTTGTTGGCTAGATTGGCCCATTGAGGTTCTAGGGTCTCTGTTTGTCTTTGTTCGGGTATGGGCTTTTGGTTGCTATTTTGCAAGTGAGAATCTATGCTTGTGTATAGCCATTACTACATTAGGATCTAATTTGGAAGACCTATCATGACGCGGGTTTTCTCTCTAACATACTTGGGGAAGGTGTGGAGGGGGCAGAGCCCCCTCTGTGGGGGCTTGGGGGGGGGGGGGGAGGTAGTCCCCCTCGGGCCGTAGGGCCATTACACTAAACACCATCCACGATTTGAAGGACCATTCATAGCCAAGTTTTAAACTACTTGCTCTAGATTTCAGCCTAGTGATAGATCTATGATGTGCTTTCGGCTTTATATGGTCTCTGGGTCGATTTCAAGGCTTAGATGTGTCAAATTACACTCACTCCCTCTCTCAAGCACAAGCTCAAGCAAGCAAGCAAGCAAGAAGAAGAAGAAGAAGAGAGCTACTTTTGGCCACACACAAGAATGAGCTTCTCATTAACTTTTCAACTTTATATACAAAACCTTAAATCCTTTTTGGGTGGTCATCCCCTTATCCCCTTTTTTACATGGTCGGCCGTAGCCTAAGCCCTTTTACCCATTGTACTCCTATCTTCCTAGCTTCCTTTCTACCACCCATCTACCTTTACAATTTGCACCCGATGACGCTCTTAAATTAAATCACGATGCGCCTTGCGCTCTTTTACAAAAGTATTAACTTGCACTTTTTCTTGTGCGCCTCTCTCCTTGATTTAGGACTTTTTTGCACTTCTTGCGTTTCCAAATTTTTCTTGGTGCGCCTTTGTCTTCCGATTTCACTTTTGCCTTGGCCTTGTCTTCTGCTTTAGATTTTCCAGATTCTCCACCTTGTTCGCCTAAGGGTTAACATTCTCCTAATGGAAAAAAACAACATGGCTAGGAATACCCTTTCGAGCTTGCGGACCCCATAGGTAATTGCCCATCTCACCTGCGTCTCTATAACCAAGAAAGATGCATTTTCTAGATTAATGATCCATCTTATTGCGCTTGTCCTTGGGAACATGACAGAAAACCTCACAATCAAAGATACGTAAATGAGCATATGATGGAGGTTTGCCAAACCATACCTCCTCTATAGCCTGATAGTCAAGAGTAGTACATGGGGACCAATTAATCAAGTGTATGGTAGTAGTAACTATCTCAGCCCAAAAATGGTGTGGTAAGCCTACTTGGCTAAGCATACTACAAAATCACTCTTGAATTGCCATATTCATGCTCTCATCTATACCATTCTAGGGTGGAGTGTACGGAGGGAGTGGTCAACTGATGCTTAATATCCCTTTTGTCACAAAACTGCTCAAAGGCTTTAGTGATATACTTACCCCCATCATCTAACCTAGGCATTTTAGCCTATATCCAAACTAGTTCTCAATCAAAGAAAATCAATGCTAAAATGTAGCTAAGACTTTTGATTTCTACTTAATAGGGTATGTCCAAACCTTATAATAGTCATCAATGAAGGTAACAAAATGCTTTGCATCGCCTAACGACTTACAAGGCATGGGACCATGGGACCACATACATTTGAATGAACAAGAGCCAAAGCCTCACCCATGCATATCATATCAAACTTTTTATGCATATTTTGTATCTGCCAACCATATAAATAATGATCATAAGACTCAAAACACTTATAGTTGAGGGACGGAATATACTGCAAATGGGTAAGCATTTTCATTCCTTTCAAGGACGTGTGCCCAAGGAGATGATGCCAAAGAGATACATGTGAAACTACATCCACTACCAAAACATGGTCAACTGACCTAAATACAAGCAAGGGTTAGAGAGTATTGGACTTAGCACCACATGCAATGACAAGATTCCCGTAGGTAAACTTCCATGAGAAATCATGAAAAGAAATAACATAAGCTGCAACATCCAAAGTGCTAACAAAGATAAGGCTCTTCATGAGAGATTGTACATGACATACATCATGAAGAGTGAACGTGCTACCTGAACCAAACTATAGTTGGACATCACCAACACCAAATATCTCTAATGCCAAGTCATTACCCAAATGGATAGATCCATTCATACTACAATAAGAGTGAAATCACTCTCTATGAGGGGTCACATGAAAGAAAGCCCCTGAATCTATTAGCCAGCACTGAGTATATCCTAACAAGGCATTAGTAAAGTGTGAAATATCAAGAGAAGAAGCTGTGAGCATGAAATCATCATCAAAATCAGTCTGTATGATATTAATCTCTTCAATCTTAATGCTGAACTTGTTGCTAGGGGCAATGTTGCGATTCTCACTTTTGTCCTACATTTTACCCTTGCCCTTTTCCTTGTGCTTGTCCTCACACATTTTATAGCACTATGGCTAAACATGTCCTGCTTTCCCACAGTAATGACAAGTCAATGAGGACTTATGGCCATGAGACTTACTGTGAGACTATCCATGTGACTCAGAACGAGACTGCTAAGAGTCTCTCCTATGGCGGTCATTACCGTTCCTGCCATTATTACCTCTAGTTGTCAAAGTATGAGAGGTGTGAGAATCATCGACACTCTTTATGTTAACCTCTTCATTTAAGAGTGCACTCTCTACATCCTGCAACTTTAGCCCATCAATAGGCATGTATACACACATAGCATTACAAAATGTATCCCATGATTTAGGCAGTGTAACCAAGAGGAACAAAGGGGGAAGATTACCCTTGAATTCAATCCCTTATGAAGACAAATGGCTGAGAACTCATTTAAGTGGGTTGACATGGAAGTGCCATCCTTTATGCAAAGGTCCATGAGTTGCTTTAGTCGGACTCTGCTTGTCATAGACATTGCAAATCTTATCTCATAAGTCCCATGCGACCTACCCATTAGAGACAAGATTATAAAAAGCCTGCTTAGAGAGAGACAAAATGATTGCAGATTTACATAGCTCATCTAGTTCAGCCCAATCATTTGCATCAATATGTTCGGGCTTGACTGCAATTGGCACCGAGAACTATTAGAGGATTAATGCGTCAGACTGAGATACATCCCATAGGCATAACCATCATGCATAGAGTAGGTCTCACGGGTAATAGAAGAGACCAACTAAAGGCTACTCAATACATAGCCAACCAAGATGTATACATCATTGTGACAACAGAGATAGGTGCTAGCCCAAAAGCAATATCAGATTAGCCCACTAAGCATCAACTATGTACATAAAGCATGTACATGCTGCTAAGTCCCATGGTCTCACTACAAGACTCTCAAGCTCAATGACATAACCAAATGCTTGATGTAACATCCAAGTGTCATTTATGGCTCACTTCATTAAGCCCAGTAGCTTCCACTGTTGCAACTACGGTTGTTGTTGTTGCTACAAATATATATGGAAGGTTTGAAGTAATTGCCTTATGTCATTAGATTGCAATGTATTATCCCTGATCTTGAAAAACTCTTCACTTGGCCTTTCATGTTGGATTCACCAAAGATGCTGGGAGTTTTTGTTAAGGCCAAAAGTCACATGGACTTAGGTAAGAAGAGCTCATAGCAAGGAGAAACAAGTTTCAGACTTGTAGGAGAGAAGAGAAGAAATGAAAGTCATGAGATAGGGTTTAAGGATGTAGTGATCAAACTCTATCTATATTTCATAAAACTATCTAAGATTCATAAATCTAAGTCATAACTAGTATGTACATTATTTATGGAATCCATATTTCATCATGGACATGGCCAATATCAACACAAAGTCCATATACATCATTATGGTTATGAGTAGACAATATACAATGCTTTTATGTTTCAAGAACAGTCCATATAATAGTATTGTTCTAAAACAATCCATATACACACAAAGATTTCTACATAAGAGCAATATTAGCCCACCAAATCATCCCAAAACCTTGCTTTTATATTCAAGAGGGCATATATACAAGAAGACTTCAAAACAATCTACTTATTCTTCTCAAAACAAGGCTCTTATGAATATTAACTATAAGAGAACATGTATAACAACAGTGATATCTTGTTTTCCTATGTATACAACAATATATTTTCGCATACAAGAGACTATAAAGTAGCCCCTATTTGGCCCTGAAGTATCAAACAGTGCTTAGCTTCATATATGTGATATATGCCCTATAGAATTCTTCCTTTGGTCTTGGCCAAGAGCAACTCTCTCCATGCAATCTCCCTCTTCCAAAATCCACATTCGTTGCCCTGAAAAGAGAAGATAATTCATTTGTTCCTTGAAATTGGGGATTGGATTCCTAAATTTTTTGTATAT
Organism: Lygodium microphyllum; assembly: GCF_053477565.2. Lineage (NCBI taxonomy): Eukaryota > Viridiplantae > Streptophyta > Polypodiopsida > Schizaeales > Lygodiaceae > Lygodium > Lygodium microphyllum. The sequence goes on along the minus strand of NC_141146.1, from coordinate 89,854,746 downwards.
ACTAATTTTAAAAAGAAAATTTCATGTATCTTACCAATCTCTCTCTCTCTCTCTCTCTCTCTCTCTCTCTCTCTCTCTCTCTCTCTCTCTCTCTCTCCATTAAAAATATTTTCTTAAATTTATAAGAAACTTGTTTTGAATGCAATAGCATGACTTTATTGCAAACACATAGATGGTTGACAACATTGTGTTTCATATTTATTTGATATGATGAGAGTAATATCTATTATCAAAATTAGAAGAATAATTAGGAAAAAATAAGATGATGATTTAATTCATTTAATTTATTTTTTAATATTATTTAATTATCGCACGATTATAGCTTGTCATGTGTAGGCCTATGTATGGCACTGGTTGCTCATGCTTGATACTTAAATGGTACGAACTAATGTGATTTGTGTTTAGTGTAGTAGGTTATTAAATAAAGATAGTATTTTTCCAAAGGGTGCTTATAGTGCACGAGGGATATTCATTGGATGCTTGAGTATCACATAATTATTTTATTATGGATGCACATTCCTTCGCATGATGATTGTATACACATGAGTGCTAGTGATTATTTATGGGCTAGTTTGTAAAAGCGTGAAATTATTATTTTATTGATGTATAACTTGATCAGATTAGGATTGATATTTTAGATCTTACCTTTCAAAAGAATAATTCACTTTGGAGAAAAGAATTGAGAAAGATAAACTATGCAAGGACGAGGAATGTATGGTCTATTTTTGGGATGTTTTTTTTATTTTGAGCACTAGAAGAATAAAATTAAATAAATACATGATTAGATGATGTGCTCACCCATGTATGGGGGGATGATTATATCCAATTGGTCTCTCATACACTCTTTTCTCTCAACTCTATTGTTTGGCAATTGGTTGTTTATGGATTTTCTTTAATTTTTTGTAAACCTATGGTGAATTCTTACGATATTACTATTAGAGCATAGTGGTTGGTCTATGGGTCTACATTAGGTCAACATCAAAGAAAGAAGCCATGCATCCACATTCAAGAGCTTCATCATCTTCATGATCAAGCATCGTTCAAATATCTATTGGTCCAAAGCTCTATGTAATGGTCTTTGCCTTTAAGTGAAGGAAGTGAGCCTTGAGTGGAAGCATGCGAGCAGAAGCATCTATAGTGGAAGGGGAGAGAGAGAGAGAGAGAGATGTGGGAACTCCAACAATCACAATGTGTGATCAAACTTCCCTTATTCAAATGTCATTGAAAGAATAAAGAATAAAGTGACAGTGATGGGTGCCCACCACTTGCAATAGTGTACATGTATGCGGGTACTATCAATGTAACTAATACACAGGTGGCCAGGCACAGTGTCTTTACCCTGAACAACCTCCCACTTAAAGGTGAATGTGGTTCTTTTTTATGAGAGAATGAGAAAAAGTAACAAAGTACAAATGTACATAAAGGAAGAGAGGATGAGCAAAGATGTCATCTCATCCAATGCCCATCAATTTCCTAAGGAAGGCAAAACACTCCACTAAGAGACTTTTGGTGAGAAGATCTGCAAGATTTTGGTTAGTTGAGATCTTAACAAGATCACTAGACTTGTTCTCAACAACCTCGCAGCAAATAAAGTGGTAATGCACCTCAATGTGCTTCAACTGAATAGCACTCATAGAATCTGTACCTGCTTGGTCTACTTATGCATCTTTTCCTCATGGAAAACTACATCATGGCTATGGACAACCCGATGAGCTTGTGGATCCCATAGGTGATAGCCCATCTTAGTTGCATCCCCATAGCCAAGAAAGATGCATTTCACAACCTTAGGATCCAACTTACTACACTTGTCCTTAGGAACATGGTAGAATGCCTCACAACCAAAGATACACAAATGAGCATATGATGGAGGTTTCCCAATCCATACCTCCTCTGTAACCTGGCAATCAATAGTAGTGCAAGGGGACCTCTTAATCAAGTGTATGGCAATAGTAACTACCTTAGTCCAAAAGTGTTGTGGTAAGCCTACTTGGCTAAGCATATTGCAGACTCTCTCTTGAATCATCTTATTCATGCATTTGAAAATACCATTCTAAGGAGGGTTGTAGGGGGCCATCAATTGATGCTTAATATCCTGCTAATTGTAAATCTGCTCAAAAGCTTTCGAGACATACTCACCTCCATTATCTATCCTTAGGCATTTCAGCCTATACTTAGACTAGTTCTCAACAAGAGCAAGCCAATGTTGAAAGGTAAACAAGACATCTGATTTCTACTTAACAGGGTAAGGTCACACCTTATGTGAGTAATCATAATGAAGGTGACAAAGTACTTCGCACCACCTAGGGATTGACAAGGCATGGGAACACATATAACTGAATGAACAAGAGCCAAAGGCTTAACCATGCGCTTCATGCCAAAAAAATTTATACGTACTATGGAGTTGCCTTCCATATAAACAATGATCACAAAACTCAAAACACTTATAGTCTAGGAGTGAAATATGCTGCAAAAATTGGTAAGCATTTTCACTTCTTTCAAAGACATGTGCCCAAGGCAACGATGCCAAAGAGATACATGTGGAGTTGTAGCCACATCTAAAACATAGTCAATTGACCTTGATATAGGAGGGATTGAGGGTACTAGTACCATGTGCAATAGCAAGATTTCCATGTGTAATCTTTCATGAGGAATCACCAAAAGAGACAAAATAACTTTCATCATCCAAAGTGCCAACACAAATAAGACTCTTCATAAGAGATGATACATGACATACATCATGAAGAGTCATTAGGCTACCTAAACCAACGAACTGTAGTTGGACATCACCAATACCAACTATCTCCAATGTCAGGTGACTACCCAAACATATAGATCCAATCATATTGCGATAGGAGTGAAGCCACTCTCTATGAGGGGTCACATAAAAGAAAGACTCTAAATCTATCAACAACACTGAGTATATCTTGATAAAGCATCGGACAACTGTGAAGCATCCAAGAAAGAGGCCGTCAATATGAGATCGTTAGACATATCAGGCTACATTATATTAATCTCCTCAATCTTGACACTAGACTTGCTAGGCACAATGCTACAATCATCATTCTTATCCTACACTTTACCCTTTTCCTTTTCCTTGCACTTGTCTTCGAGCATTTTAAGGCACTATGGCCGAATATGACCTACTTTCCCACAATAATGACTTGTAAGACTAGACTTACAGCCATAGGACTTACTGTGAAATTGTCCAAGTGTCCTGGACTGAGACCTTTGAAAGTCTCTACCACTATCATTTCCATCCTATCGGTCTCTCACAATCAATGCATGTGATGTATGGGAAGCATCTACATTCTTTGTGTCCACCTCTTCTGTCATTAAGAGGGCACTCTCAACATCCTGTAATTTCAGCCCATTCTTTGAGATACTAGCACATAGAGTCGTACAAGAAGTATCCCATGTCATGCGAAGCTAGATGGCAGATGATGGAGTGAAACTCATTCAAATGTGCAGACATAGAAGTCCCTTTCTTCATGGGAAAGTCCATCAACTATTTTAGCTAGAATATTTGTGATCCAAGACTCTACTTGTCATAAAGATTCTTAATATGTGTCCAAAGCTCATATACAGTCTGATTATCAGTCACACAACATTGTAGTGAACTATTAGAGAAAGATAAAATGATTGACGACTTGCATAGCTCATCCATTTCAGCCCAATCCTTGGCCTCAATGTTTTTGGGCTTGGCACCCTCATTTTTTAGTGGTCTAACTTGTAATTTTTGCTTTGACTAAAGCCTGCTATATAGGTGTCTTCCAATACATGTAGTCAGTCCCATCTAGTTTTTCAATATTGAAGATAGTACTATCATGAGAACCACCAACCATAATGAGACCAAGCAAGTGCACAAAAGGTCAAAACAAGCTGTTGTAATTTCTTGCAAACTAGTCCTAAAACTATTGCCAAATTAAGCGAGAGACAAGAGATACTACCAACTATAAGCAAAAGACTGTCAAGAGGAGGTGATTACTCTCATAAACATGCAGTAAATTGCAATCACAACATGCTGAAAATAGAGTACAATAGTAAGAAATCAAGGCAAAATATAAGCTATCACTGATAAAATGCAAACTGCAACTGCCAAGGAAGAATTGCAACTAGTAGTGAGTGAATATGCAACTAGAACATGAACTATTAAAGGTCAATGTGTCATATTGAAATACACCCCATAGGCATAACCATCATGCATATAGTAGGTCTCACAGATAACAAATGAACTTGCCAAAGGCACAATTGACTGAGCAATGACAATAGAACCTCAATATATAGCCATGTAAGATGAATACATCCCTAACAACAATGTGGTAGAGGTAGGTGCCCGGCCTAAAACAAAGTTAGATTAGCCCATTAGGAATCAATTCCATACATATAGCATGAAGAGAGCATGTACATGTCACATTGAGTCCCATTGTCTCACTGTAACAAGCTTAACTCCATAAACTAAATGGTCTGTAGTACATCCAAGTGTCAAATGTGGCTCAATACATAAAACTGAAAATAGCTCCCACTAAAACAAATGTCGAATGCCAAATGAGCAAGCAAAGCTCAAAATATCATACCCAATGATTGGGACCAACATTTGCCTCTATCTTACACTTGCTTATAATAATGTACCTCATTCCTCTACTGGCAAGGCACCATTCAAGATTATATATGGTAAGATCTTGCCTATTCCCATGACAACTATCTCTTTTGATATTCTTGTTGTTGCTCTACTGATAATTTAGCACCGAACCATAAGAAAGTTCTAAAGGATGCCACTTAACATATTAAACAATCTCAATTGAGCAACAATATTCATGCTAATAAGAAACATCACACCATTAACTTTGATAAAAATGATTTGATGTAATTGCACATAGAAAAGCATTCATTAAAATCTATTGATGATACATATCCAAAAATTAAATTGACTCCTCGTTATTATGGCCCATTTATTGTACACAAGATTAATGATAATGTCTTTTTATTGGGTCTACTTTCACATTGGCAAATTCATAATTCCTTTCACACTAATTTATTGAAACCCTTTAGAGATATACCACTTGCCACTCTTGTAGTTGAGGATCTACCGTTGTAAGATGAGGACATTGAAATTTAAGTTCCTGAAAACATTATTAACCATGACTTGACCACTACACGGACTGGTAATTAGTATTATCGATATTTAGTCAAATATAAAAACTACTCTCTTAAGGAATCCCAATGAATTCAAAAACCATATTTATCCCATACTTATGATTCTTTAATTACTACGTACTGTTTGCAATCACATAAAAAATTCGAAGGTCACGCATTTGCCGCAATGAGGCAATGCCCTATGAAAATCCATGGCTGCCTTATTTTTTTGGGGAGCAATATGTACAGATTCACTATATTGAGGGAGTACATAAATCTTCTTGTTCTTCATACTATTTTAGTGTGCAGATTCACCACATTGAGGCAGCTTTGTTGGCCACCTAGGCATTCATTTATGGATTATTTTATTCAATCGACAATTGCTTCTTAACCTGTCAATATGTTATCAAAATTACATGAATAATTATGAAGAAATAATATAATTATTTAATTTATTATTATGGCTTTTCAATGTTGTGTAATTGCTGCATGATAATTCCTTATTGTGCGTAAGCCTACATATGACACTAGTTGCTTATGTTTGGTAATTAAATGGTAGGAACTAATGTGGTTTATGTTTGGGGCAAAAGGTTATTGAATAAATATATTATTTTATTGAAGAATACTTATGGTGCACAAATGATATTTATTGGCTACTCAAGTAGTGTATAATTATTTTATTCTTGATGCATGCTTCTTTGCATGATGGTTGTATGCACACAAGCACTAGTGATTATTTGTGGGCTGATTTATAAAAATCCAAAATTATTATTTTTTTGATGTATATATTGGTTAGATTAGGATTGATATTTTAGATCTTAGCTTTAGGAAAAATAATTCACTTTGGAGTTAAGAATGGGGAAAGATGAGCCTTACAAGGAAGAGAAAAATATGGCATCTTCTTGAGATGTCTTTTGTATTTTGAGCATCAAAATAATAAAATTAAATAAATACATGCATGGGGGATGTGCTCACCCATTCATGGGGGGATGATTGTACCCAATTGGTCTCTTGTGCACTCTTCTCTCTCAACTCTATTCTTTGGCAATTAGTTGTTCATGATTTTTCTTCAATTTTTGGCAAATCTATGGTAAATTCTTGAAACAATTTATCATTGCTCATTTGTTCCATAAAAGGGAACTGGATTCCCTAGGTCTATTTGATTATCCTTGTTGAAAAGAAATTTGCATGGTTGCTTGCCAAACTTTTGAAGGATTGGGGTAACATCTCCATGTATGTGTTACCTCAAAGCTTTACTACAAGTAGCATGTAACATTAAAGAGTTAAAGAGCACATAAGTGATCTTGCAAGAATAGTGGCAATAGATTTAAAATGGTTTGTAAATTTATTTAATTGCGTGGGAATGTACACATAAATGGAATAGAAGGCCTGCTTAGAAAATGAGGAATGCTATATATTCAATGAGCTACAAAACAATATAACTATATCCATGAAAGAAAGAGAAAGGTACCATCTATTACATGCAAATCAAACAAGTAGATCATTAGTGAGAACTAAATGACCAAACCTCCATCATAGGGGTCAACAAAAGTCCCTAGTTGTTATCCATGTCACCCTTGCAAACATGTGTTTACTTTGTTTTGCTCCATTAATAAAGCACACAAGCATCTACTTATCAAAATATAAACCAAAGAAAAAACTAAAAGGCAATAGATAAATGTAAATGTCTATTTTGCGAGTCACGATCATAGGAAACTTGCTTTCACTTATTAACTAGGTGAATACAGTCTTATGAGTTAATTGCAAAGAAGAGACACATTTTCTTGTGCTTATTCATCTTATCTTCATAACTATCATTGTTGGGCCGAAAAATAAAGAAAGCACGTGAAAATTTTCTTTGACTTGATGTGAGAGAGAGAGAGAGAGAGAGAGAGAGAGAGAGAGAGAGAGAGAGAGAGAGAGAGAGAGAGAGAGAGAGAGAGAGAGAGAGAGAGAGAGTATTGGGAGTAAAGGGGATAAATATATCAAGTATACAATCTCTTCAAAGTATAGCATTGATTTGAAAGAGATAAAGAATATCCTTTGCCCAAACTCTTCAAAGTATGTCAATGTCTTAACAAGTCTCTAGCAAAATTAAGTGAGTAGGTAGTCAAGGATCACACCCTTGCACTTTTCTGGATGACAATGCAATGAAAGAAAATCAAGTGTTCCACTTTTTGAAAGTTTGTTATGAGAATATTATATGTGTCAATTCAAGGTAACAAAAATGTTACATTATCAATGGCAAGATTGATTGGCAAGGTTGATTAAGTGAGTAGTTTATATTCACAAGTTGTCTAAGCTTTCGTGTGCATTAGAAGAAGTTGCATCTATAGAAAGTAAAAGAGATGCCAAGTTGTATAAAGCATAGATCTCAAGGCATTCATTCACTAGCACGTCTTGGAAAGTATATTTTTGCTTGAATTCTTATGCATAGGGAGGAGTGACATTTTAAATGGGCATACAATGCTTCCAAGTAAAAATGTGCTTAAATCTCCACTTAATGCTTTAATTTCAAATGCATTAATTTTATTAGTTTAGTGGCATTACCAACACTTTTGAAGGCTCTTTCTTCAAGGTTATATGACATGTAACAAGGAAATCGAGCATTATTTATTGTCAAGCGGCTTAGTAAACACTCTATGTGCCATCAAGTAGTCAGCATCAATGTTGTCCCCCCATGTTGCAACTCCCTATTATAAAGAGGCTACATGGTAATATTTGAAAATTTAAGTGTCTTATGTCTTAATGATAATGAAGAAACGAATATAGGCATGTCTTATAAGTGTACAAGAACAAGGTATTGACCATAATCAGATGGCAACTAGATGAACAACATCGCTTACAATGTCTCTCTAAGGACCAAGGAAATATTTAATAGCTCACATTATGCCAATAAAATAAACGTGCCTTATTTAATTTTACTTTGGTGGTGGTTAGATAGTGAAGTCAATTGCTTACTTCCAAACAAATGGAAGTACATCCAATCTCCATTATGCCTTTATAAATACATGCTTAGGAGTTGTCATCTAGATGGTTTATCATTGTTACCCTCCCCTTCTAAGCTTTGTATGTGCTATTTGGATAACCATCAAACCTTATACAACAACCATTAGAGTTCACCATTTGCATCAAGCAAAGTGATTGTAATCCCTTTATCTTTATTTTTGAACTTGTGTCACTATGTCTTTTTCTTGTGGTTTTATTTGGAACTTGTTTTATCTTCGTCTCATCAATATCAAATGATGTAGTCTAAAGTTGTTATGATAGGTAAAGGGTCACTTGGTACACACTTATGAAATGCTAAGATATTCAAAAATGCTATTGTAGAAAGGGTTGTTGATGCATAGGTTTGTTGGTGACTTTTCTTTAGGAAAGTCATATGTTTTTTAATGTAGAGTGAAATTCCCATGAGCAAGTTAAAAGTCCTAACTACGAGATCCTTTTGAAGGGCATAACAAAGTTCCATCACTTGCATCATGGAGCACTAACATGCCATTCACTTACTTGATATGATACCTTAATTCCACATTTTTTATTATTGGTACCTTTCACTTATATGACATGGCACATTAACATCACTTTTATTTATTATTGGGAGCTTTGATGAACGTTTCTATTTTGAAAAATGTAACTAAAATCTATACATGTCATGGAAGTTGCAACATCTATTTTGAGATACTCATGGGAGAGTTGACAAAAATTTATTTTGCTAGAAATAATGGAACCATGGTCATTACTTTTTAGGAACATCAATGGAAGGGTCAATTAAGGAAATAATGAATCCATGACCTTATAGGAATCAAATAAGGAAATTGTGAACCTAAGACCTTACCCTTATGTTCACATTAATAGTAGCAAATACAAGAAAAGACAACTTGAAATTATCGATGGTTTTTTTAAAATCAAGTGTTTACTATTATTAATATAACCAAAAGCGTGTTTTCAGTTTATGAACCTTCAAGTTTTGAAGTTTCTTGGGAAATTGTGGAATTCATTTTAAGTAAAACTTGGTTTATCTTGAACATTGTAGACAACCTATATCGACATGCTCCAGTTCCACAATGACTATTGAATGGAATAAAGAGAGGAAGAAGTAAAGGCTTCTTTTGAGAAAATAAATTGGAAAGTAATGGGAACTATAAACATACTTGTTAGGAAGATCAATGGAAAGGGTAGTCAATTAACATAGTAATGGACATGAGAGCTTAACCGAGTGTTCCAAATAAAAATATTTAAGATAGTGGATGGACAAGCTTGTAAATTAAAAATCTCAAGGGATTTACGAATCAAATTAATTATACCTACCCTTGTCATTATTACCTACATACTTGTTGGTAGGATTATTACACGTAATCAATGCATGGTATTGATCACATTAGTTAATGGCCATATCATTACATGTATGTAAGATACATTTAATGTAATAAAGGCAAATGCACTAACCTTAATCAATGGACCTCTTTACTTACCAGCAATAGTCAAGCATTAAAGAAGAAAACAATTTTTAAAATTGAGATGATTAAAAATAAATTATTTCTTGTCATGTTCTCTTTGGAAAAATGAGAAATCTCGTAGCAAAAAAGTGGTCTATAGATGCATGCATAAGAAGAGAGAAGAATGCTTTTACTTCTATGCAAGCATGCCATGTAGGGGAGCTCTTAGATGGAAGAGGAAGTTGGAACTTGCAAGTGCACTTTGTGGCAAGACCTTCCCTATTGGTCCAATACTATGTGTCCTATCCTTCCCCCTAGCTACATGTAGGGGAAGCAACCTCTTGATTTGCTTGGGGAATCCTAGGACTCAAGGGACAGTCCTCAAAGATGGTGATGTTGATATGGAGCAACCCTCCTCTATAGATCAACCTATGCTATGTTTTAGGTCATGGTAGTTGATCTTTAGAGGATCAATGTTGACTGCAAATAGAGATTGGAAGAAGGAAACAAATAGGTTCACAAAGCCAATATCTCATTATTGATGGAACTATTATGTAATAGATATCTTGACTATGCTACTTTAGGCTTTTTCATGTTTTTAATGGGAAAATTTCCTCAAATATGAATTTTCTAGATGGTTTGTTGGGATGTTTTAGGCTCAATGCAGCCTATTGCAATATAGATTTATCGATAGAGGATTCTTACTAGGCGTTTGTTGAATTTTTCAAAGAAAGGGGATGGTTATTCTCTTGTGTAGTGATCTATAGAGGTGATATAGTTCACCATCTCCCTTGGATTGTTAGGTTTTCTCGAGAAGGAGTGCTACAATAAGAATGCTCAATGTGGGTTTACTTTATGGATCTTCATGCTCTCCTGGAAAATGAAGTTAGTACCACTGTAGCCTCTTTGGTGAAGGTTGCATAGGTCCCTCCTCCTTCAACCAACCCACAAGGGCATAGGAAGGCTTGTATACTATTGGTGGATAGGTGGGTGGAGCCATCCAAGGTTTATGAATTGATGGATGCCATAAGAATTGAATTTACATGTGTGCAAAAATTTTATGCCTTTTTGGACACTTGCTATGTTTGCAAGGAAAATGACCATTTTGCAAGTGATGGCCTTAAGAATGTTAGGAAGGTGTTGGACCCTGATGAACAAAAGAAGGAATATAAAATTTCTTCAAAGCCTTAAGAGGTCAAATCATGTATTTTGAAGAGTGCAAATAGGCAAGCTCAATAATAGAAGTTGGAAGCCAAGATGGGTAATGCATTGCAAGACAAAGCTCAAAAGGAGGGTCACAAGTGTAGAAGCAAAATATGCAATTAGAGAACAAAGAAAATATTGTTCCACCATCACATAAGGCTACCACGTTTCAAGGCACCAAGGTTACTACTTCCAACTTTGCTAAGGGAGAGAATAAGTCCCTTCAGGCAAGGATGTGTATGCCCTTTGGGAAGTCTTGACCCTAACACCTAATTTTTTTTAATTGAAAGGGCTAACAATGATGACTTGGAATGTTAGAGGATTTTAAGCAAATCCTAAGGGTATAGTGGAATGGATTTGACTAGAAAAATGAAGCTTAGTGTCCTCTCTCTTTAGGAGATTTTATAGGAACAACTTTCCCCGTAATCTTAGGGGTTTTAAAGTGCTTCTTGATGCCATAGAAAGAGGTTTGGATGGTGTGGTCATCTTATCTGAGGAATTTCTCAATCTAGCATTCATAGCTTCAAGTTAGAGAGGTAGTTTCTTGGCTATCAAGGTGCATTTTGCAAGCATTAACTTAAGTTTACTTTTTGTATATGGTCCCAATCAATCTCATGCTAGGAGTCAAGCGTGGGAAATGTTGGCTCATCTTGATGTTGGCCCTTTGTTGGGTGATTGGAATATGGTGGATTTCCCATATGACAGGTTTCATGATTCTAAAATGAGATCATTTGATGACAGTTGATAATGGAAGAAATTCCTTATCATACACGATTTGGTTGATGCATCAAGCTTGTTCACAGTCGCAACTTTAAAAGTTTCACTTGGAGGAACATGTACTTAGATTTGTAAAGACGAGCTAATAGGCTAGATAAGATTTACTATTCTAGTGAGGCATGGTGGATCCATCCTTCTTTAAGGTTTGGCATGTGCTTTGATGTATGTTTTTATGATCAATTTCCTTTTTTAACATCTATTAGAATCCTTATGATGGGTCTTCAAGGTTGGGACCCTTACTATTAAAATTGAATATTTCTTTTATGAAGAAAAAGAAGTTCACCGGATGTATTAAGGAGGTGTGGAGGAAGGAGCGAGAGGAGGAAAACCTAATAAAGTAGGTGGGACATAAAAAATTAGAGACACTATTGCTATGGCCAAGGTGTTTGCACGACACAATGCTATGCGTCTCAGGTGGTGGATCCTATGACCATAGTTGCTAGGGATTGCCTGCTTAATATGGTGTGTGATTTCCATGATAGTTAGATTATTTGGGTTGATCTTGTTGCAAATGAAGCTTTGTTTCACATACAAGAGACTAAAATATATTAAGATGCTCAAGTTGGTTGTGCCCAAATTGAAGATTGCCCATCCTCCTCCTCCTTCACCTCTATGAAGCAAAAGAGATTATGAGATCTAATTGTTGAAGTCATAGATCAAGAGGGGACCAAGCCCGCATTGGTTAAACAAGTTTCAAAGGTCTTTTCCAATTATCTCTCTAGCATTATGGGGGATCTTTGGAAGGTGGATGCAAGATACATCTCAACAAAGCTAATGTATTTCTTAACCCGATTCCTAAGTTCGGATTTGAAGGCATTAAGAACCATAATCAAGTTTGTCCTTGTAGATGGTCTACATAACACACCGTTTGATTTCGTGCATAAGAGGAATAGTCATGAAGCAATATTGAATTTGACCCTATCCCCGAAATATGCCTTTACTATAAATAGTGACATTGTCATGATCACTCTTGATCTTGACAAAGCTTATGATGTGTTAGCTAGGATTTTGTCATCTAAACCTTAGAGAAAATGTGTTTTGGTCATCCTACTTTCTCTAGCACGATGAAAGCCTTGTTTATCAATGCCTCATCTAGGTTATGTATTAATGGGTATCTTAGAGTTCCCTTCACTCTCTTTACAATCCATTCGACAAGGGCGTCCTTTGGCTCTCCCCAATGAATCATATTTTGTAGGGTGCATGTTGACGAATGATAGTGTAAACATTATTGAATAAGGTACTAACACTATTAAGTATTTGTTTGAAGTTTATGACAATTTTGTAGATATTTCAAAGATCATAAGTGAGTGTGGACAAAACAAAAGTGCTAATGCTTCAATACAAGATGATTTAGGGATTTCACAGTCCATGGACTTGTAGGACATTGGTCTTGGCAAGGTAATCTGATATCTAGTTTGCCCAATAGGGGTTGGCATAACATTAAAAGAATGATTTCTGTGGATGACCCAAAAGATTCCTTAGAAGATGCTATATTAGGCAAACCTCTCCCTAAATCTCTCAAGTAAGTTGGTAGTCTTAAAGCATGTGCTACAACCTTATACAATCTTCATACACATGGTACTCCTATTTTCCAAGTCATCGCAGGAATAGATTGAGAAAATGCCTAGGATCTTGTTGTGGAAGAATGATGCAATCTCTATAGCTATGGTACTCCTATTTTCCAAGTCATGTTGGGAATGGATTGAGAAAATATTTACGACACTCTTATGGAAGAATGAAGCATGCCTTAATTATCATGCTATTTCCTAGCCCCTTAAATGTAAGCTAAGAAGTTAGTTTGTGGTTTGGGTATGAAATCCCTAGTGGATGGAGTCACATTATTTAGCCTAAAGTAGCTTCAAAAGATTTCGAATTTTGAGTTGCAATAGATAATATTATTGAGATCCGGGATTTTGTCAGTGCTAATAAAAAATATGTGTTGGCTTGGATTGGAATGGTTTAATATATTACTTTTGTGGAGGAGAAGATTGGGATCCAAGTATTTGATATAGTGCAATTGTCAGTTGATGCTTGTGATAGTGCCCTTTCCCAAATGGTATGGTCTTCACCAAATAAGCATGATTCTTCTCTTACCTTATCTATCTTGTTCATTGCATTTGCTACGATGGACAATCAAGCTCTTTTTTGGCTTAGTACTAGGAAGTCTCTTATCCTTCATCTTAAGGGATTAGTGGTTTGGAGTGATATCTATAATGCTATGTAGCTTGATTGGATCCTTTTAGAATCTACTAGACGTAGATTTGGCATGAATAACAAAGAATCTCAGTGACTAGTTTAGGCTCTTTCCATAGTTAAATAGGAATGGCCATCTTCTCTGGGATGCACAATGGAGTTTAATTGGGACCACTTCAAAATTAATGGGATTCTTGTGGCGAAACCTTGCACTCTTCTAGCTAATCTCAATGATGATTGGATCTTAAGAGGTCTTGGTTTTGGAGTAAATTTCATAATACTCAATCAATTAAGAAGCTCCAAAGCTTAGTGTTAGCCTCTTGGAAAGCCACCTCCTTTGCTTGCATAAATTGTTGCTGTGGAGAGTTTTCATGGTTAAATTGCCTAGCAAGGGTAAAATTGGTAGATGGGAGTAGTTGGATGCCCACTACCCTTTATACAACGGATTTGAAGAAAATACTTTTCACTTGTTTTGGTCCTGCAAGATGGTGAGAAAGCTTTGGAAGAAGATCTAAGATTGGCTTAGCAAAGCTCAGTTGCACGATGTGATTACCTAGAAGTTAGCCTTGCTCGGATGAAAAGGGTGCTTCTCACTGCTAGTAAGGTTTGGAGTATGGCAAGTTACTAGGAGCGTAAACCTGCCACCAGTAAGGTTTGGAGTATGGGAAGTTACTAGGAGTGTAACCTTGCTCAAAATCTGGCCTAGTAGAAATCTCGTGCTATTTCGAGGAAAGCTTTGGATCCTTGTAGATCCTACTAAGCATTTTGTTAGTTTTACATAAGGGTTGTAGACCTTTTGAAGGGGGAGGAAAGGAGATGACTGATGGAAGTTTTAATAGTCATGAAGTTGCAAGGCTCCAAGAGAGATTGAGAGTCGGGACGTGCCCATGTCAATAGACATGGGCGAGTCGATGAAGTTAAGGAAAGTGAAGCATAGAAGTGGACCTTGAGAGTTTTAATAGTCATGAAGTTGTAAGGCTCTAAGAGAACTTGAGAGTTTAGACATGGGCGAGTCAATGAAGTTAAGGAAAGTGAAGTGTGGAAGTGGAGCTTGGGTCTTTGAATGAGTTGGACCCAGGGAATTGCATTGAAGTGAAGTCGAGACTTTGCCAAGTCGATGTAGTGCCTTTTAAGATTAGAGCGACTACATCTACCTCTGGAAGTGAAGGAGTCTTGGCAAACTTCAATTCGAGGTAACTTAGACATTAGGCCCTCAAAGCTTGCTGGTGATCTTCTTGTAAGTCTTGTAAGACATTAGGCCCTTAGACCACTGGTGACGATCTTTTCCAATAGTAAGTGAAATCAGTTGGCATTGAAAAAGGGAAAGGGGGAAAGGGAAGATGCCGTTAATTAATTAATTAATGGAAGGGCCGATTAATGTATGGTTAAGGTAGACGGTTCGAGGTATATATTAATATATATATATATATCTCTCTCTCTTTCTCTCTCCCTCCCCCCCCCCCCCCCAGCGTCCCCCGCCTCCCCGCGGGTCTCTGTGCTGTACAGAAGAAAGGGGGTTATGTAACACACGCAAAGGTTCCCCTTGCGATTCTTCCCAAACTCGGGTCCATCGCAATTTTCTTATTGTTGTAGTGGGGTGTGTGCGCGTGTGTGGGAGGGCTTCTCTGTGTTTTCTGGGGCCTCCTCCATGGTTTAAAATTTGAAGCTTCCATGCATAAAGTCTCATCCGAAGGCAGGCTTGCTTGTGCCCTTGCTCCTCTCGTTACATCTCCTGCTTCTTCTCCTGCTGCTGTATTGTTGCCACCACCATGGATGCCCCCAACAAGAACGGTGGTGGCGATGGCACGGCCACGGAGAAGAAGAGCTCCGTCTCGGATGCGGGCGCCTGGGCCATGAACGTCATCAGCTCCGTTGGCATCATCATGGCCAACAAGCAAGTCATGTCTGCGCGGGGCTACGATTTCCGCTTCGGTAATGAAACATGGCATCTCTTGCCTTTGCATTCTCTGCCTCTGCAATGATAAATTTTTTTCAGATTCTAGCTGATTTTCCTCCATTGTTGTTTTTCCCCTTTGGTACTCCAGTCTTGCCAATGTTTTCATATTTTTTCCTTTGATCGATCACATGTGACTCTCAGGAAGTAGTCTTGTCTCATAAGAGAGAGACCCATGCACAATCAATTTCTCACATTTACTCGAGAAATTGGCTTAGCTTACGTGTGATGAGCTTTTCTAGCACATCAGGATCCATTTGACAGACCTCATAAATACTGACGATATCGTAACATGAGAGAATCTCTCATTGCCACTTAAGCAATTGAGTAACATCAGGATCCATATGACAGTGTCACAGATACACACAATTGAGTAACATGCGAGGGACCCATGCACAATCTCTCCCACTCACCTCAGCAATCGAGTTAGCATGTATCTGATGAGCCTTTCTATAGCACGTCAGGTTCAGTCATAAGGATCCATATGACAGACCTTACAGACACGCAGTAGAGTAACATGACGCCACAATCTCTCACACTCACTTTAGCAGTTGAGCTAGCATATATATGGTAAACTTTTGGCACATTCAAGATCCATCTGAACAGGCCTTACAAGTAGACACATTGGACTAATGTGAAAGACTGATATGCAATCTCTCTTACAATCACTTGAGCGATTGAGTTAGCTTATATGTGGTGAGCCTATCTAGCACATCAGGATCCACATGACAGACCTTACAAATACCTACAATAGAGTAATGCCTTGTTCTGATCATGTACATCCTATCTTTTGCTAATAGTGTGTACACCCATGCACAATCTCTGAGTTAGTTATATGTGATGAGCTTTTCTAGCACATGAGGATCCACATGACAGACCTCACAAATACCTACAATAGACTGATGCCTTGTTTGAATTTTGTACATCCTCTGTCGTTCGCCAAGCCCTCACTCTCTCCTGGCCATTCCCTCAGAGACTCGATCAGTTCACCAGATCTTCTTTTTCCTTTGTGTCACTTGCTCCTGTGATGACATGGTTGCAAATGATTGCTTGTTCATTGCAATAACTTTCCTTGTTTTGATCTGTCAATGCAGCTACTACCTTGACGGGTTTTCATTTCACTGTCACTGCATTGGTGGGCTATATTTCAGCATCCATCTCTGGAAATCCATCCTCCAAGACAGTACCCTTTAAGGATCTCCTCTGGTTTTCAGTGGTGGCAAACTCATCTATTGTCTGCATGAACCTTAGTCTTATGCTCAATTCTGTTGGCTTTTATCAGGTGGGCACATCTCTCCCTATTTTATCTGATTTTGAAGGTGAAATTTTCGGACCAAAACCAGTTCACTGACATTTTGTTTGTCTGACTGTAGATCGCAAAATTGAGCATGATACCTGTTGTCTGTGTCCTTGAATGGTTGCTGCACAACAAGACTTACACTAGAGAAGTCAAGGCTGCTGTTGTGGTGGTAGTTGTTGGAGTTGGAATATGCACAGTAACAGATGTGCACATCAACATGAAAGGGTTCATTTCTGCTGTAGTTGCTGTGCTGTGTACCTCCTTGCAGCAAATTGTATGTTCCTTTATCACCCACTTGGATAATGCCTGTTTTCTTTTACTACATGGTCTAAAGTGATGCATCGTTTGCATGAACCGGCAGTACATCGGCTCTTTCCAGAAAAAATATTCTATTGGATCTTTTGAACTCCTTAGTAAAACTGCACCAATTCAAGCTGGATCTTTGGTGCTCCTGGGACCTTTCTGTGACTACTTTTTGAATGGCCGCAACATATTGGAATATAATTTTTCAGCTGGGTCCATTGTAAGTAATAATTCATTTCAGTTTGAGTTTGAGATGTGGCCAAGAATGTGCTATAATTTCTTTGCTTAACAGTTTTTTATAGGACTTTCCTGTGCACTTGCTGTCTTCTGCAACATTAGCCAGTACCTCTGCATTGGGAGGTTTTCTGCTGTTTCATTCCAAGTATTGGGCCATATGAAGACAGTTTGTGTCCTCCTTCTTGGTTGGATCCTTTTTGACTCTGCTTTAACGATCAAGAACATCTTTGGAATTCTGATGGCTGTTCTAGGAATGGTGGTTTACAGCTGGGCTGTTGAGGTTGGAAAACAAGTTCAGGCAAATGCTGCAGCTAACATTCTTACTAAAGAGAGTAGCTTCACAGATGAGGATGTTGCTTTACTCAAGAGTGGGTTTGAAACTCATCCTAGCAAGGATATTGAACTTGGGAGAGAGAATATGAAGTAGCATTATAGCACACGACTGCGGTAATCCGACGAGCAAGTTGTTTTGGTTGCTGAAGGATCCACTCTTGGTTCTTTACAGCATCAAGCAGATTCAGTTTTCTGGGGCATCAATGAAGCTCTTTTATAAGCCAATTGGGCAGCATATTCCCGCACAGGTTTTGCAGTTAACCACAGTAGTGTGGGCCAAGCAAGGCGGCTACAAAGTTGAATAACAGCAGTGGCATGCCTTTACATCTCAGTTGTATGTGGTGTGAATCATCAGGACGCTGCTAAATTGAGAGGCTTCAGCCTATTATTGGAAATGTGCATAGAGGTGGAAGTTGTAAAATTTGAATTCTTTGATTATTGTACTTTTGTGGCATGAACTCCCTAGAAAGCAATCCAGAAGTATAATTGGTGACAAGTTTTACAAAAGTGATGCAACCTTAAAATGCTATATGCTGTAACAAACTTCTGTGGGTCAGATTTCAGAAGCTCGTGTTAACAAATGAAGGATGGAGTTTGGTATGAGGTATATCCTCCCAGTCTAGATATAATGTAAGTTTTATCAAAATGGTTATGGAAGTGAAAGTTCCAAAGGCTTTATGTTTCATGAGTCTGTACGGCAAGTTCAACTAGTTTTCATTGCGTAAACTTCCACAATCAACCAAATGCAGTGGGCAAACTGATGAGCTGCTACAAACTCCATTGCACATTTATATTTTGTCTTCTGCACATCAACATTGGCCACACAAGGTTACCATTGAAAGGAAAGAGAGTTGAACCTCTAAATTAGATCCATTTGTTAATCTTTGGCTTGCAGTTGCAGGCAATGATTCGAAACTCAAATAAGCAACGAGTTGAGAAATGGCATACTAATTGGTTGGTTAAAAAGCTCCTCTGACTTCCCTACTGAAAATGCTAGAATGCTCTATGAAACATTCTTTTGGGTTGAAATTCAAAAGCATATTATCATTCCATTTCAGAAGATTATATGTTTGCATAGTAAGCCATCTTATAGGAATGAAAGTGCAAAAATGACGAGTGCAAGCGACACTGAAATCGTGCAGGGTAAACTCATCCAAGTTGAAAGTTTCACATATATGGATGTTTATGGGCAGTAAGGTGGGTTCAATTGTGTTGAGAGTTTTGTATTGGTACAGTAATAGGTACATTTCTTTATGAAGAAGAGGATGCAAGTATACCAAGCAAATAAGGAGAAAGGAAGTGCAACTCAGTTGTGAACCATAAGCAACTAGCTTATAAGCATCAACTTTTAAAGGCATTGTGTGAAGCTTTGAGATAGGATTGCCAAGAAGATGCATTAATTAGGTTGTAATTGAGAAGTGGATATCAATAGGATAGGTTATCTAGTGTATATCTAGATTGACTTACACAAAAAAATGGATAATATGAGTGATCATCCTCCAATAAAACTTTATGCATATAGAGGGTTTGACATTGCTCCATAGTAGGAGCCAAAGAAAGATGGTTCTAGATAGATTGTCTAATTTTCCTTGAGGCTTTATGGTCTTCAGATCACCAGATGTCAAAGGAAGTAAAGTTGTGTCTCAAGTCACTAAACATGGATAAGACTAGACTCACGAGATCATATGTATTGTGTTGGAGCATTGGATGCTTGCTCTCCAAATAGTTGGGCATGGCTAGTCCAATTAAATAAGCAACCTCTTTGTTATCAAATTCGCCACTAATGCAATCACCTTGGAAGGGGTCTTGGGCTTCTTTGTTGGATGAGCCCTTGAGTGATAACTTCTTGTGAGAACATGAAGTGAGGTGTACCCCTTATAACTTCCTTATTTGTTGGGGACTTTGTGGGGAACTTCTAATATGCTACCCTTGCTTACTCAAAATTTTTGGGCTTACATATATAACTATTTATCAAGAATGAAGCCATGACTCCTTGAAATGAGAAGGAATCTTTGCTATTGCGATTTGCTTTTATCAATTAATCAAATTCTCGTGGAAAGCTTTCACAACAATGCAATGAATTGACTAGTCTTTACACTTTCACTAATTTTGTAAAGCTCATCATGGATCCCTTTCATATTCATGAGAATAGTTTTGGATGGATGCACCAA
This sequence comes from Lygodium microphyllum, assembly GCF_053477565.2. Taxonomy (NCBI): domain Eukaryota; kingdom Viridiplantae; phylum Streptophyta; class Polypodiopsida; order Schizaeales; family Lygodiaceae; genus Lygodium; species Lygodium microphyllum. The sequence continues at coordinate 89,834,706 of NC_141146.1, read as the reverse complement.
GTTTGAAAAGAGGTTATAGAATTGGGTATCAACCCTAGTATAAGACCACTTGAGTGGAGCCATCCTTTCCACCTTATGATGGCTTTTGAGAACTTTTATCAAACTTATGCATTGAATTCTTGCGGAAAATTTCACACAAAAGTGCAATGCATTAGGGAGTTCGTCCACCTTTGCTAAATTTTTAAAGCTAATTATAGAGCCCTTTTAGCTTCACAAGTCAATTTGAATGGATTGCCAATTTGTGTGGATGGTCATATGCATGGATGCACCTAAATCAACATACTACAGGTCATTAGAAGTAACTTTTCCTACAATAGCATTCAACATCGTATTTGTTTCCAACAAAAACCTCAAAACGTACAAATTTGAAAGGTATAACTCGTATATCCAAGATCTGTCAAGAATGTAATATATCTAGACAATTCTATCCACAATCATGTTAGGCTAAAAGGGGGCCCAAAATGCCTTAAGATAGCCAAAAAACCAATGGGAAAGTCCTTATAATCCATTTGTTGTATATATAGTGTGCTCCTTGCATACCAAACCTCAAAATAATTTGAGTTTGTCACTATATCATGCTTTGGATGTCTCCACAATAATGACCAGAGCTAAGAATGAGAAATTGGGAGAGCTTCTAACCCATTGCTTGCTTGTTTGAATCCTCACTTGTCCTTTACTTTGGCCTACAAAGCAACATCCAACAATGGTGAGACTTTAATACCATAACAAAACTCGCTTGGTAGGAAGACTTGCTTAAAGCACTACACCAAACACACATACAAAAGGTGCAAGGAAGTCTCACTTGAACACATAAGAATAGAGAGGGAGACAAAAACGTTTTCTTGATGTTCTTCTTCTTCTTTGTTGCACACTACAATGTATAACTAAGTGTAGATAAGGTACACCATAAAGGAAAGTGACCTAGTAAGTCAAATAATGCATAACTGGCTATAGTAATCAAGTAGATGTAGCTACCTAAATATAACAAATGATGAGTTAATGGCTATATGAGGGTCATGATAATAACCATTAATACACTAAGTGTAGACATGTAGACCCTTATAGCCAGACGATCCATTACCAATGTCTATACATGTTGAGATTGACATCTCAACACACTCTACAGCTTAGCATAAGTTTGTAGAACAACCACATATGCATCACACATAACCCTACCATAGACATCTATGCTGTAAAGTCCATGATGTAGAGGTGTTTGATGCAATAAGGATATCACCACCCATTGTGGTTATACTACATATATCATCCAAAAAAATAACAATACAATTGGCTTTGATCCAACACATAGAGCACTAATGAGAGAGTAAATGCGCTACCATCTGCTACAATAAGCTATACCTTACCAACACATTGAACAAGATATGACGTATTGTTAGTATGGTGAAGCCTTTTGGTGAAGGCATTCCTATAAGAAAAAGAACCCCTTTTGAGAAGTAATACTCTTCCTAGCACCATTATCAAAGGCCCAGATATTAGGATAAAAAATTGCCATATATGAGGTCTCCCTAAAGGCATTATAGTCAAGTTGTGCGGTGAATGTGAATCTTTCTAAACAAACATATGGAATTGTTCTTTACAAACCACAATCGTGTAGATCATGGGAATTTTGATTAGTCCATGAATGTTACCTTCATCTTTTGAAAAAGGTGATACAAAAGTTCCTTCTTCTTATTACCCTATTCAATGATCAAGCTCAACTTTGAGCCACTAGACAAAGAGAAATCTCATTTTTCCTTTTGATTGCTAGCAATAAATGTATGACCAAGTTTCCACATTTGTCTACATTTTTTCTTCCTATAAGAAAACTAAAAGTCACCTCATCAAACATGAGACCATTCAAATTGCCCTTTATCATAAGATTAATGTAGATACAAAACCATCCAAAACATTGGCAAGTAGCATGCCATTTGGAATGACTCATCAATTACAACAATTTACATCTTGAGATCCTAGTGTTTAGGAGAGATGCATAAAATTACATAGCCCTTCACAACTAGCATGGGTTGTTATATTAAAATACAATGCTAGTTGGGGTGTAACATTGCAGGAAACCTCAAATGCATGACTAAATTGTTTAAGGTACAATTGCAAAGTATTTTGAATTCATAAAAGCAATAGATCTTTGAAGAAAGAGTCATGATGCCTCCCCAAAAGAGGAGGGGTCCATGTTAAAAATTTATGTTTTCTCCCAAGATTCCATTCCTTTGACCCTTTTGGGCAAACCTTACTATTGTAACTAGAATGGATAAAATAATTATATTCACTAGTTTAAAAAAAAGGGTGTGCCACATCATTACCTCCTTTCTTTGATTGCTTAAACTATTGATTTTTTTGAATTTTCATATTTTCTTCCATCTTCACTTTCAAAAAATTCCTCTAGCCATCCTATGAGAAAAGTACAATTTCTGGTTGTTACTCGATGAATTGAGCCTATTAAAATTCAATTACCCCATCTTATACTCCATCCTCATTTACCATTTTGTCTTCCTGATCAGATCCCTCCATTTTAAGATACTACAAGAAGAAGTAGAAGGTGGTTTTGCACATATGCATTCATGAGGAGTATGGAAGCTTGAAATGTTTAACAAAATCATGGAGTTACAAATTCTTTTGGTCTTAAATGACTATGCTAAGAGGGGATAAGAAATATATATCTTTGAGTAGATTTTGCATTACATATCTAGTAAGTCCATTGACAATATCTTTCTTCCTTTCATAATTTATCAAGCTTTATATCTTTTGTTGGGGATACTTAGGTTATGAAAATAATTACGAATGATCAATGGCACATGAGAGGGGAATTGAAATTAAGGTTGCAATTTATGGTTCAATGAATGAAAACCTTAGTTTAACTCTCATTAAATAAACGAGTATCTCATGAGAGGGAAAAGACACTTGCAGCAAGTTGAATAAGATGTGACGATCTCAAGGTAAGTTGTGCAACTCTTCAACACAAATAAGAAAACAAAAGTGAGAATTTCATTTGACTTGGGAGAGAAGCTAAGGAACATTTGGCAACAATTGAATGGATAAAAGCTAGAACTTTTGGCGCTTGGTTTAAAGAGATAGAGGAGAAAGTTGCAAACCATGGAGATTCTTGTAAAAGGTAGAGGTTCCTTGAAGAGAAGGAATGTGACAACATGGTGAGTTGTTCCAAATAGGTACCTCACTATAGAGTAGGTTGTTATGCATCGTGAGTTATATTGCTGTTGTGTACTTGATTCTTCTTATGGTTATATCATACAAGAAATTTCATGAGTGATGTGTTTGGTGATATGACACAACCTCCATGAGATTGTGATTGATAGTGGAAGAGAATGATAGCATTAGAAAAACCACTCTAACCATGTAATGATACCCAATTTTTTTGCAACCATGTCAAGATAATACATTATTGAATGCTCTCAATTCACTCTTGATGTCTAATTGGATTATCTAATGGGTGCTTATTATCTTTAGCATATGGTAGTTATAAGTCAAAAAGCACATGAGCACAATTTTGTCCTAGCTCAAAGAAAGACCCAAGGAATGGCTACAAAAGTGGATGATCAAGATAGGATAGGGTCAAAGAAGGTTTATATGAACGAAGAATGAATTTTCAAGAAAGACCAAATTGGCATATTAGATGCAATTTCCACTAATTGTAATTTAACTAAAGTCCAACATCTAACTAAATAAGTAAAAATCCTCATTGAGACTAGCCCAACAAATGGAGCAAGCCCAAGCTTTAATACAAAATTTAAGAGATGAGAAATAAGAGGAAGAGAATGAGAATCAGAAAGGAGTAGAGGAGAGCAAGTAGGAGAGAAGATAAAAAATCATAGAAGCCATGGAAAGGAGTAGAGGAGAATCGGAAAGGAGTAGAGGAGAGCAAGTAGGAGAGAAGATAAAAAAATCATAGAAGCCATGGAAAGGAGTAGAGGAGAGCAAGTAGGAGAGAATATAAAAAATCATAGAAGCCATGGAAAGCTAGAAAGGAGAGGAATAAGAAGATGTTTAACCTAAAAGACCACCTTGTAGAAGACTCATCACATTATGGATGGTCAGTCGTCATCTTGCCAATTGCTTTAGTATATAATTGGCAACAAACTTTGCCGTGGAAAAAAAGACAAAATAAAGCATTCAACAATTATGCATATAAATAAAACCACAAGGCCAAGTAGTCTAAACTTCTAAGTTTAATGAAGTTGCATAATATTGCACAATGTGTCTAAAACCATGTCCTTTTTGCGTATTTCAAAATATGAAAATGGATGCAAAAAATTTACATGGCAATAAACTTCAATCATTGTATATGTCTAGTTAGACTAATAAAATATGAAAACGAAAATGAATAGGCTGATAGCAATAAACTTCAATCATGGTATATGCATAGTCAAATCAAACTTTAAAAAGATGCAACAAGCTACTTCATACTCTTGTTTTGGATAATAACCTAAAGCCATGACTAGATACACCACAAGCTATCTTAAAAGCCAATACTACATAAAGACCCAAACACCAAGTTAGAAATTATTTGTTGCATGCTTGAAAACTCCTAGATTGAAAGGGGCCCAACCTTTTCTCCATCTCCTATATTTAATCTCCTTGTCTTAGATATACTAACCATACCAACCCTTTGTAAGCCACCCCACAATATGTTAGGCCTTGCATTAATTGACTTATTGGATTAGGCATTTTTAATGTATGTAGTTAGCATTTTTCGTGAGTTGAAATCAAACATTGCAAGCAACAAGTGAAGACACACCCTTCGCAAGTGCCATGTGGCTTTCACAGTTGTAATGTCACTTACTACCTTACATAAATTCACCCTTGCATGAGGATCCCCAACTTAAAAGCACCCGTCTTGAAAAGCATGATAGAATGTTCCCTTTACCAACCATCATGAGCTTTTTTATGAACTACTGACAATTGAATACCACTTTCTTTTTTTAGTATTTGAAGAAACACAATGAGAGAGAGAGAGAGAGAGAGAGAGAGAGAGAGAGAGAGAGAGAGAGAGAGAGAGAGAGAGAGAGAGAGAGAGAGAGAGAGAGAGAGAGAGAGAGAGAGAGAGAGAGAGAGAGAGAACATATGAAAATGTCAAAAATGGCCTATGAAACTTTGGCATATAATAAAATGTTGATGATTGCTCATAGATACAATCAAAAGTGCAACCAAAGTATGACTATAAAAGTAATAGTATAAACTAAAAATTGTAGAAACGTTTCACTTAAAAGAAATATGAGTAAAAGCTAAGGAGCTAAGCAATAAATTCCTAGCACAAAAAATGGAGACTAACAGAGATGTCATTAGGTCTACGTTATGTTTGATTATATCAAAATCTTCCTCATAGGATGCTATCCATTAGATGTCTCCTAAGTAAAAGAATAATGGCTTAGATATTTTTATGGTGATTGTGAATGGATCATTTGCCTAAGGGGGATGGGATGTCTCATTCGATATAATTGCTAGAACTCACTCTAGGGTAACCCTTTGTGGACATTGTCTCCTATTATTGGAGAAGTAGTTGAGGGGGATAGGGGGGAGTAAGTTTGGTGCTCACCATGATGAGGAAATGTGAAAGCATCTTCCATCTATGTGATTTTGGATGTGCCACTCCCCCATATCTCAAGAGGGCTACCCAATGGAATTAGAGCTCAACTAAGAAGAGCCCTAGGCATCTTAGATCCTCATATTCCAAGATCCAATGTAGTGGTTTGGAGCCCTATTGAAAGAGGAAATGGTACTAGCCTTTGATCTCGTATTACAACATGCAATGACATATATAGTGCTCCTTTGACTCTAGCTCCACATCCCATACTTTGCAAGTACAAACCTCTAGTGGTACCCTTGTATCTCCTTGTCTTACAACATCACATAAGCTAAAGATATCACCACCTTTATGAATAAGGATAGTATTCATAATTCCATGAACATTTTCCCCCATTGAATATGAATGAAACCCTTATAATTTTTGTGCCCGTTCCCATCCCTCTTTTTTCAATTCCCACTCCACTCATGTATGCTTGTCAACATGACACTTCACACAAGAGAAAATGAGAAGCAATAGATGAGTCGGATACAAACCTAATCTAAGGCCTCTTTGTTTTAAAATGGATGTGAGCCACAAGTGGTCGATTCTTAAATCTTGAAGTAGTTTTGAAGTCAAAATTTCTATCAGAGTGGACCTAAGAGTGAGCAAGGGACTCATAACAAGAAGTAGGTGAAGCAAGATCAAAAGGGGAGCGTAAGATAGGGAGGAAGACTAAAAGGGGAGCACAAGTGTGACATATTTGGAGTAATCTAAGAGGAAATTGATATGCATGTTTTAAATGGGGCCCCAACTAGGGTAGAAATAATTGAGTACAATTTTGAAATAATGATAGCCTCAAACAACTCATAATGTGATTATCTCATGCGAAATCCTTTTCACTAATTTTTTTTCTCATTTTGGGTTATAAACCAAAGAAACGAGACTTTACATTTCTTGATTAAAGTAAAATTTTCTTTTTCTAGATCGTCATCTACATTTTGAACTAACCAAAATGCTATTAGTGAGCATTCAATGGAGAAAATGTAATCATATTGATTAAAAATTTAAGAATGTTGGGATAGGTCTAGAGGAAATCTTTGTTTATGGTGAACATAATCCCATTGGTTTAGACTGCGACTTTCTCTGCAATTTGATTGTAATATCACAAGTATCAAACTTGGGTTCCCTCTTCACCAACAACCAACAAGGAGCCATATGAAGACCATATGTAATTTCAAATCAAAGGGCCGAGATATCTTGTGCTCATGCCTTACTTGGATCTTAATTATAGGAGCGAGGTTGGATCTCTTTTACAAAATTATTTCAAAATTATCTTCTTATCCAAAAATTACTTGCAGTAGATAGTTGCTTTGATGTCCACTTCTCTTGTCCTTCTAAAATTTTAAACTTTTGTCATCCTTTTGTTTGCTTCCTCCATTGGCCTTCCTGGAAGGGGTTAAAATTGCCCCCTCCTAGACATTAGGGACAAAAACACTTCAAAAAATGCACTTTTGTTAATCACGGGACTAAGGGGAAAGGGCCGAAGAGAGTTTGCCGCGTGTGCAAGAATATGGTATTCTTGTCTCCTCCTTTTGGAGATAGTAGAGTCCACTTCGTGATTCTCTCCTCTCTTTTAGCCAAAATCTCCAAAGTCTGACATGTTTTGGTAGTCCCAAAGTCCTTATTTACTTATAAAATCTGGCAAAGGACATGATAAAGATGTTGTGAAGTTAGTAATGACTTTTTTAAAAGTTGGAAGCTTTTGGCGCCCCCAATATATTTTCATTAGTCTTCTTAATATTCATTTTTAGTTCATTCACCTTTCTCGGTGAGCTTCTTTCTTGCTCATTTTCATTTTTGAGTGAGCACTTTTCTTTGCAAATTCAATCTAAGTATGGCATCCAAAAGGCACCCTTCTCGTTTAATAAACTCCTGCACTATCTATAGCCAAGGAGTATACGGAAATTGGGAGTCCAAAACCTTTTGCATAAACGATTGGGTTACCATGTTGCCCTCTTACAAAGGCTCTCACAAGGTGAAAAGAAGAAAAAGAGAGGATATAAAACATCACTAGAAGGGGCGTATCACTGCTTTCAAAATTTTGCATGATGGGTGATTGGTCAAAGTGCAACATGTTTACATGGCCAAGGATATGCACTTGTCTCCTAACGAACGTGTTTGCCAGCAAACACATTGTAAGTCTTAAGTTGATAACATATGTGATTTTTTTTCATTTAAGCAAGTATTAATATCGAATTCTTGGTTGTAGATATATTTTCGTTTACAAGTACTGAATGGCAACCTGTGGAGATTTTGAGTGGAACTTTCAATGTGATTCATAAGGCGTTTGTAGACATTATTTATGTTAATGAGACCGTTGGTTCTTTTAGTGAGAGAAGAATTTTTATATATTATGTACAGTATGTGATTTTGTCTGGAGAGGGTACATATGGACATATCGAGGATTTGCCATTGCCAAGTCTCTTATCTCTAATTTGGGAGGTTCCAGGCAATGATGCATAGTTTTAAATTCAAAATATGTCAAGATATTCAAAAGTCCATGAAAACTGGAAGGATGTCAGGAGGAATTCGCTTGTCATGGTTTATCCCCTGACATATCTTTGTGGGTTACTTCAAAATAGCAAACTTACAAAGAACAAAAGTATCTTGGCTAAGTAGAAATTTTGCAGTAGCAGAACTAGATAACATTATAGGAAGGCTTTGGAAATCTAGAGAGGTTAACCATAAGGGCAACACCATTAGGTGTATTGTATGCCCCAAATCCTTGTCTTTGTGTTATAATATAGCACGACAAACTCTTGCTTTGGGCTTTGATTATAGGAGATACAAACTTAAACTAGGTGCTTAGATTCCCTTGGATTCTGAAACAGATTACACGCCCTTCAAACTTACGATGCAAGTTATAGAAAAGGAGGTAAATATCACTTCCAATTGGAGTCTTAAAGATGTAAGGAATACCTTGGAGATACTAGATTGTACATCCCTTGAATATAAGTTCAAAGTAAATGGTAAAACAGTTGGGAAAAGAGTTGAACGCTCTTTCTCTTGTATGAGTTGCTTGCCTCCCACAATTGTAAGCTTTGAGCCATAAATATGAAAACATTGATAACATTTACATTTGACAAAAAGCTTTTCATTGAATCAAGAGCTACAAAATTGAAGTGTAAATATACAAGGATCTTACTTAGTTTGCATCTATTTGTCTTCTTTTAACTTTGTAACTTCTTCATCACTTTCTACAAAGATATCTAATCTCCTTATAGTGGATTTTTTCTTTGGTTGCTCGAAGAATTTGCCTTCGATAGGGGGCCTCTTCTCTTCAGGGGGATGATGAGGAGATGGATTAGAAAGTGTTGGCATTTCTTTCTTTTTGGATTTTACCTTGCTTGTCTTTCGAAATGACTTGCCCTTCGCCTTACCCTTACTCTTAGTTGAGGATTTTAGTGGAGGGGAGTCGAGGCGACTAGCATGATTGCCCTATCCAAAATCAACTCAATAAATCTCTCTCTTATCCACCACATGTATGAATCGAGGTAATCTTGGCACTGCAAGAAAAATTGTAATAAGTTGGAAATTGTACCCAACATGTCTCTTAAAAAATCGGAAGTCGTTAGGGCAGTGATAGTTCGTACTCGTAGGGAGTTAAACTGAAGAAATGGAATGATTATAAAATTTGATGATAATGTAGCAGTTGTTGTGAAAACTCAATGACATGTTGCTCAAAAAACAATGTGAAAGATACTTACATTAACCCTATCTATCTTGAGAATCTTTGAATCTATTATTCTACAAACATTTGAAATCACTCTCCATCCATAAGAATGCACATCATTTTGCAAGGGCATTTCTTGTTCGAGAAAGCTATATGGTTTTTTAGGATCAGCAATATCCTCATATGTGGTGTCCAAAAAGGTAACCACTAGCCTGCCACTAGCACTGTAAATGGAAACATGTTACTAAAAAAGACAATCAAATAAAATAAACAATAAACCAAAAATTAAGCATTATTCTATTCAACACACATTTTTGCTTGGCCGTGGATACCATTAAGAGAGTTCATAAGGATAATTTCTCTAGTGAGAATATCAATATATATTAGGCTCCAATGTTCTCTACAAAGTGAAATGTTAGTAACAAATTCATACAATAAAGAAGTATACATTAAGCCATTTGCAAAATTGCATACATTTCAACAAAAGGAAAAAAAATATGGTAGTTTGTGATTGGATCAATTTTTTTGAAAAATATTTCTATGTTTGAACGAGATCTTGAAAACAATTCCACTGATAATAGTGTATCAACAATAAATATAGTTTTAGAGATTTCTTGGTTGAGAAAAGCAATCAACACCCTAAAACCAATAGCAAAAACAAAGGAATGTCATTTGCAATGAACAATACCATCATTCCATATAGTAAAAATTTTGAGTCAAAATGCCTTACCTTATGCAACAACAAAAGAATATAGAATCTGACAATTAAATATATTTCTTAACAAGCATAGATTTGTCCTCAAGGGATATACTTAGATAGTCCTCTTCTCAATAAGTTCAAGAGACATTCACAACCATTTTCCCGTATACCTTCCCCATTCTCTTCAGATTGACAGGACCAAGGACAATGATTTTCCTCTTGCAAACTTCATCCTCCATCTCTATAACATCTTTTGGACGTTCTTGTTGGGCAGGGACATGGTCTTTGTTGAGTGGTATAAATGTGTCATCTCCTCAATCACTCGCCCTTTCGCTCTCCTAGAAAATTTTGGAGGAATGTTAAGGATGCCAAAGGCTTTTTTATAAGTAGTTGGCAATGGCCTGAATACCTTGTCAAACCTACACCTGATTCTGCTGACCATACTAAAGTCTTTGTTCATCAAAGTCACACTATGAGCATGAGCAGTAGCAATGTAAGCATCGTTCATAAAATCAATAACAAAGTCTTTAGCACCCTCTTGAAGACAAAGAATGGCTGCAAGCTACTATTTGATAATCTATAAGAAATGTCTTTGACAACTCTAATAAATGTTGTCTTTGGAATCACATGCTATGTAGCTCTTTGTGCCTTCCTTATCTCACTAAAACATTTCTGAACATAATAAAGTCTAGAATTTCTCTTTCTCTTAGACGTGTAAGACTCTTTTCCATGGGCATAAGAGGGTCTAGGTTGCTCTGTTTGTTGAATAGGGGATCTAGGGGAGGTTGGAAACTTGGCAGTTGTAGGGAAGGACTGTCCAACAAGGTCACAACGTTGGTTGTCAACATAATGAAGGAGAAGACACTGTCTCTACACTAGATTGCTTAGATTACATGGTAGGAGACTGAGGGAAACCAAGGGTAGGAGGGATCTTAGGAGGGAAAGATTGAGGAACCACTGATGGCCTTGTCTCTTCTTCACTATCTTCACTTGCTATTGGAAAATGACATAAGTTAGAAACTTTAAACTCAAATAAAAAATATTAAACACAAATCAAAAACTTAAAATATAAAACATTAATAAGAAACCTTAAACACAAATAAAAAACCTTAAACCCTAATCAGAACATCAGATATGGCGCAAAGGGAGGGAAGCCCAAGATGGAAGGTGATTCATTCATGCCGTATCTGCGAAACAAAGATTTGAACAACAAATATGACGTGAAGGCACAAACAAACTCAAGCGGCATGAACAAGGTTTTGTCTACTTGCCCCGTATCTGCAGATTTGTGGGCATCAATGAAGTATTTTTGCAGCAACGGTACTACTCTTTTGCAGTCTTTACAAGGCGAGAATGTATTACATTGGTTGGTATCATTGCTTAAGCAGTCATCTTACCCACAATTAGAATATGCATTGGTATTGCTTTCCACTCTCTTTGCTGAGATTGATGGGCTAGGATGGTTCATACACCTCCATTGGTTATTAGTAGGCGATCATGGGCTTTATTAGAAGGACAGCTAGCATAGAAATCTTGGATGTTGGTATGCTTTCATTAGTCAAACTTCTTGGGAAATGTTCTACCAAGATAGAGGAATATGCTACCTTCATATTGATTCACCTTTGTATCTACCATGAGGATATTCGCCATTCCATAGAGATGGCTATAAATCTTTTGCTAAAGCATGTTGCATGGAAAAAGAAAATGCTTGCATTAATTGCTACTTGGTGCAATCACTTTAAGAATAGTTCTCAAATTACTCTACAAGATGTGGTTACTTCTTTGGAACATTTTGATGTTGGTTTTATGTATAAATCTGCAAAATTAAATCATGGACAGCAAGTATACTTTGTAAAAGCCAGGATGAAGAGGATTATTCCATAGATCTTGGATGGCAAATCAATGGGAATCAACCAAATGTAGTACTGAATTCTTTGTTTCTTCAAGGTAATGACGATGTTGAAGTGGAAAATGGGTTGCATGATGGGCAAGAGGAAGAACATGAAGAGACTAATTACCCAAATGACAATCATGAAGACCAACCATATGAAAAAGACCAAGCTAATCATCAAGATGATCCTCTAATAGAAGACAATGTATATGAAGATTATTTGCAATCTTATGGACCATTTGAGGAAGGTTATGAGAATGCTAAAAATGAAGACTCTAAAGTTCTTGCTCATGCTTATGATGGATTAGTTGAGAATATGCATCAGCTCACACTCAATCAGGAACCACATCAACTAGAAGAGGAGTTGGATGCATATGATCATGGCTAGGAAAACTTGGATAATGATTTTGATGAATGGTATGTTGATAATGAGGATGTACATGAGATTCATGATGGCTATAATATGATGGATGATGGATATAATTATGGTGATGATTATGGGGATCTTTCCTCCTACCCATTTGACTCGAGTGGTCAAGATTATGAGTTTGATGACAATTTTTCTCCTCTTAATCATTATTATGATGGTATATCTTCTTTTGATCGAGGAGGCTATGGGTAGGATTTTGCACCTTCATTAGGCCAACATCCATATTGGGGTCCAAATCTTTATCTTTCAGAGGTTAATTTGGCTAAAAACTAGTCATTTTATCTCTTGTTCTACTACAGACAATTTATGGATAGCTTAATGTTTTGGCTCAGTTTCAATTTTGATTTGATTATAGAGGAGTGATAACAATATGGGCTAAAAGTATATCCAATGAGATTTCTTTTGACTCATAGCACACTTGATTTGGATGTGCCTATTAAAAGATATCTCAAATTTACTACAGTAGGTTCTGTAGTAGACAACAAGCTGCCTATTGTTTGTAGATGTCTTTTCTTGGAGTTACGGTGATTTAGTTTTTCTTGTTATCATTTCAAATCGATGTCCATCTGGTCTATTTTCTTTTTCATTTCTGATTCGTTCCATTACTTAGTACATATTAGTGTTTTTCCTATTTTTGGAGCAACTTGTAACAAAGTAGTACTCTGATTCCTTTTACATTCAGCCATTGTAAATAGTCCACCAATGTTTTTGAGGATAAAAAATACTTTTGAGTGGGGATGGAATGTAAGAGATGGAAAGTAGGGTACATAGGGGCATGTATAAAAGGTGAAGGTACCAATCATTTTGTAACAAGTTTTGTACCCAATTTTGACATTAGTACAAGTGTCTTTTCTTGTTTCATCTTTCTCTTATTGTCCTTTCATGGCTACTAGCCATCTCTTTCCTAATTTCATGTATTTCTCTCTCCTCGACTAGATTTTCTCTCTCCTATGTACTCTTCTTCTCTCTTTCCTATAGTCTCCTCTCTCCTCTTTCTCTTCCCTCTCAGGTTCTCTTCATGACAAGTGGTATCAGATCCTAATGAAGGTACAAAATCCTACCCACAGCCTCTTGGATCAAAAGAAGGTATACCATCATAATAATGATCAAGAGGAGAAAAATTGTCATCAAACTCATAATCTTGACCACCCGAGTCAAATGGGTAGGAAGAAAGATCCCCATAATCATATCCATCATCCATCATATTATAGCCATCATGAATCTCATGTACATCCTCATTATCAGCATACCATTCATCAAAATCATTATCCAAGTTTTCATAACCGTGATCATATGCATCCAACTCCTCTTCCAGTTGAAGTAGTTACTCATTGAGTGTGAACTTATGCATATCCTCAACTAATCCATCATAAGCATGATCAAGAACTTTAGAGTCTTCATTTTCAGCATGCTCATAACCTTCCTCAAAGGGTCCATAAGATTGCAAATAATCTTCATATACATTGTCTTCTATTAGAGGATCATCTTACTGATTAGCTTGGTCTTCTTCATATGGTTGGTCTTCATGATCGTCATTTGGGTAATTAATCTCTTCATGCTCTTCCTTTTGCCTATCATACAACCCATTTTCCACTTCAACATTGTCATTACCTTGAAGAAACAAAGAATTCAGTACTACATTTGGTTGATTCCCATTGATTTGCTATCCAAGATCTATGGAATAATCCTCTTCATCCTGGCTTTGTACAAAGTATACTTGTTGTCCATGATTTAATTTTGCAGATTTATACATAAAACTAGCATCAAAATGTTCCAAAGAAGTAACCACATCTTGTAGAGTAAGCTGAGCACTATCCTTAAAGTGATTGCATCAAGTAGCAATTAATGCAAGCATTTTCTTTTTCCATGCAACATGCTTCAGCAAAAGATTTATAGCCATCTCTATGCAATGGTGAATATCTTCATGGTAGATACAAAGGTGAATCAAGATGAAGGTAGCATATTCCTCTATCTTGGTAGAACATTTCCCAAGAAGTTTGACCAATGAAAGCATACCAACATCCAAGATTTCCATGCTAGTTGTCCTTCTAATAAAGCCCATGATCGCCTACTAATAACCAATGGAGGTGTATGAACCATCCTAGCCCATCAATCTTAGCAAAGAGAGTGGAAAGCAATACCAATGCATATTCTAATTGTGGGTAAGATGACTGCTTAAGCAATGATACCAACCAATGTAATACATTCCTGCCTTGTAAAGACTGCAAAAAAGTAGTACCATTGCTGCAAAAATACTTCATTGATGCCCACAAATTAACTTTAGCTTCAACATTACATATACATCCTTGTAAGATATTGTTATCATAGAGATTGATAAGAGCATGCATTACACCTTGTTGAACCAATTGAGAGGTATGTGGTTGCAATTGATGGATAAAGTACTTGCTCAACCAAACTCACATCTATTACTTCCAGTGCCATTTGAGAGTCATCATCAACCATAAAAGCATGCGCCAAAGTACCCATAATGTCTACCAAAGGAATACCCAGCCTATTAGAACCAACATCTCTAATTAGACCCATAATGCTCTATTTCCCTGCTTGTGGAAAGTATAGTCCTACAGTACCTACATGTACTAAATCAAGTATAACTTTTGACTGAAAGGTCCGATTGACAAAATTTTTGATTCAAATCGAAGCTAATGCTTTCCTCTTCAAACGAAACACTTAATAGTAAATTTTGAGCATGTGAGAAAAAGATATGATAGCCCAAAGTTGTCTGACTAAAACTATCTACAATAACCTGACATGTTTAAATGAGTTCAGATGAGGTCTATAAATCCAACTTTGACCTCGTTGAACCTTGTATACTCAAAATAGAATTAAGACCACTCTCTGTAGGGTACCAAGACATCAATTCATGATCAATGAAAAGCAATCAAAGTCCTAGACCACCCATTTTAATGATTGCAATGAATGAGTAATGTCCTATAAATCACTGTATGAATGGAATCACTGCCAAGATGAATCAGCCAACTTAACAAGGAACACACCCAGACTTAAGAACTTGAAGGAACCAATAAGAGAAGACCCAAAGACATAGAAGGGTGATCAAATCCCCAAAAATAGAACCAAGCGAAGGACATAGCCAAAAATCCAAACACAACAAGGGTAGACAATATCAAGGAAGTGGATCTACTCGGCCTTATCGACTTGATCGACAACTTGGCAGAATAGGAAGTCCTAGACATGGAAGAGGGCAGCTCAAGCCATAGAAGCAACAAGGAGCTTAACTTAGGAAACTTTCCCAAGGCTATCCGCAATTAGTGAACAAATACGATGCTCAAACCCAGCTAGAGTATCGCAATAGACCTGTAGAGAACATCATAGCGGATCTTGAGGAGGAGAGAAAATTGGCACATAGGGCTCTGCAAGGCCTAGCCGCATATAACTAGGAACTTACATCAAAGCTTAGAAATGTGAGAGATCCAGAGAGTGCTAGCCTTAGTGGGCATAAATTGTTCAGAGAGTGAGAGAGCGCTAGAAGGAGATCTCACACTTAGCAAGCTCCTGACAAAGCGACTGCCAGATAACACGGCTGTAGAACAAAGCACTGCATTATTGGCAACATCACTGCTGACAGGGTTGGGAGTTAATCAAGGCTCTAAGAGCCAATCGAAAATCCCCATGGTAGCAAAGTAGTTGGATAAATACCAAGCAACCGATGACCCATACAGCTTTGTGGAGAAGTTTGAGGAGGTCTACGACTCCAACGGCTTCACTGATCCTACTCATCATTCCCAAGCCTTCGAATCATGCTTAGGCGACAAGGGTCAGACTTGGTACACAAGTCTAGATACTACAGGGCATGCCAATTTCAATGGCTTGAAAAATCTATTCATTAAGAGATTTTTCGAACCTGGATACTCCGATAACCTGTTAGTGCAACTCATGAACGTGAAGCAGAAAGAGAAAGAGGACATTCGAGATTATGTGACCCATGTGAGGAGCCTCTTCAAGAGGATTCCCATGGACGAGAGACCATAACTAAAAGGGTGGTATCCACGATATTCATCAATGAAATACAAAGTGAAGAGCTCTACAAAGCCTTGGTCGGCAACTCAAGCTTGCAGTGAGATGCACTAGCAAGGGTCTTTGAAGAAGCTATTAGAGTGGATGAACAGCTCAAGGAAAGAGGCTCCATAGGCTTGAATCAAGAAGATTCCAGTGCTAAGAGTTTTGAGAGAGCCTCAACACTGAGTGCGAGAGTAGAACCGAGCACTCAAGACAAAGAGAAGGGCACTGAGTCGAACAAGAACTAGCAAAGATCAGGATGGACATAGCCAAACTATAGGAAATGATGAGACGACCAACGCGCCTACACATCCAATGTATGCATTGTGGCAGAAACCACTTGCTAGCTGAGTGTCAGGACCCTAGGTCACAACCTTGTGCTAATTGTGGTAGGTTTGGCCATGACACCATGCATTGTCGATTACCTCGGAGGCTCCCATACCCGCACCCTTATGGTCAACCCTACCTTGCAAATAGGCCACTGAACTTCTTTGGAAGGGGGGCCCCATTGGCTCTCTTGGAACCTAATGATGCTAAATTGACCATTCCTAGAATGAAAATAAATCCTACACGTATCCCTAGACCACCAGGACCCTACGTGACTCTTCCACCTAGTGATACTCTAGTCTACTATGTGGACGAGCCTAGCAACAATGATCCTTATGTAAACCCATACTTGTCATACAATGAGGAAGCCAATGCTATCCTCATGGACTATTGACTAGTTTTGGTGATGGCATTAGGTAGAGGGAGAGACAGAGGCCTAGGAGCACAAACCCAAGAGCCAATCGTGTGTTGGTGTTGTAGTCATCCCATACATATTTCTTCATGCTGCCGTGAGAGGGAGCAAGCAAATAGAGATAAGGCAGACCTGAGATACGATGAGTGTGGAATCACTCGTCTCTCTGTTGATTGCCCTACCATCCTCCAATTCGGGAAATGATCCATCGGTTCCATTGGGGTTGTTCAGTGTCGAGAAACTCGACGAGGAGGCCACACCTATCCCATTGCATGTCATGACCCACGGGCAGATGAAGCAGGATGGCATATCATTGCTAGGGCCTAGCAACCTTGATGCAACCTCAATTGGAAAGAAGAGTCGGAGAAGAAGGAAGAAGAGACCAGATGCTAAGGTCACCCTCAAAATCGAAAGTGCCACGATACTACCGGTTGGAGGGAAAGTCATTGACACAAAAGAAGAAATGTCGGCTCCTCAAACTGTTGAAAAGGGAACTGATAAGGTCGGGGAGTACCCCAACCTAAAGTGCCAACTCGAAACCATCAAGAAGGTGAAAGAATGGGTGAAGGAGGCCCATGAGCACCTGAAGGAGGCTAAGCTCATATTGGAAGATGAAATCGATGATCTCTCAAGCATAAGCACACCAATCTCTCTCCCACAACCAAGATCAAGGGAGGCGATGGCACCACAAGCTGGGTTGCCTAGACAAAGCCTGGATGCTCTCGACTAGCAAGACAATCAAGGCCATTGGCCAAGAACCGCAAACCTAGGAGAAAGGCAAGTGACTAGAAACCTCCTCACTACACTGGTGACCAACTCGGTAACTCTAAGCTTGGGCGACCTACTTAGGCAGCACCCAATGCTATGGCTGGGGAGCTAAAACAATGTGTTGAAGAACCAAAGGAACCAATTACCACAGACTTGCCTGAGCATGATGCAAAGTTTGCTTGGTCTCTAGAGGAACTCAAAGGGGTAGACCCAAGTGTGGTGACTCACAACATACCCATGACACTTGACACAACACCTACCAAGCAACGACTGTATCCCATGAATCCAAAGCACGCTCACGCTATTGTTAAGGAAGAAATTGACAAACTGATGAGAGCAGGATTCATCTATGAAATTGAACACATGGATTGGGTCTCGCTCATAGTCATCGTACTAAAGAAGAATGGAAAGATTAGAGTGTGTATCAATTACAAGAAAGTAAACACAGCTACAAAAAGAGATAACTACCCAGTTCCGTACACCGAGCACATGATCGAGAGAGTAGCTTGCAAAGAGGCCTATAGTTTTTTGGACGGTTTCTCTAGATACAATCAGGTGCAAGTGCATCCTAGAGATAGGCATACGACTGTATTCGCCACTGAATGGGGAGTCTTTGCCTACATTATCATGCCTTTTGGATTGACTAACGTGCCAGCCACTTTCCAACGACTGATGTGTACAATATTCAAAGATATGCTAAGAAAGGAGTTAGAGGTTTTCGTGGACGACTTTTTTGTTCACTCTACTTGGTGAGAACACTTAGATAGGCTCTGAGTGGTCTTTGAACGATGTCGGCTATACCACCTCTCATTGAACTCTTTGAAGTGCCAGTTTATGGGTGAAGCATGGATGTATTCTAGGACACATCAAGGTCATTGTCGATCTTCCACCCCCAACTGATTACAAGGGTGTTCAGTGCTTTTTGGGACGTACAAGGTATTATCGATGGTTTGTGTTAAACTATGCATTAATTGCTAGACCTCTATACAAGCTATTGATTATATTTGAATGGACCGAGAAATGCCAATGCGCGCACGATGAACTAAAAAATGCTCTAACCACAGCACCAATACTACGAGCCCCAGATTGGACACGCATGTTTCACATGCACATCGACGCTTCAAAATTCACCGTAGGAGCTATGTTGTGCTAACCTGGTGAACACAATCTGGACTACCCAATGAGCTTTGCTAGCAAACAACTCACTGAGGCCAAAATGAACTACTCAACAATGGACCCCCTTTAGATTGACATATGTACACAGAGGCAATCCTTCCCTTGGAATTCTTCATACCAAGCCTTTGGATCACCCTTCAAGAAAGATGGGATGGGAAGGGGGCATGGACAGAATGCTTGATTGAACTCAAATGCTTAATAGAAACCTGGCTTTTAGCCACCCATGTGCTCATATGCAAGAAGGCAAGACGCAAAAGTTGGTTTGACAAGCATGTCAAGCAGTGCAGCTTCGAACAGAATGACTTAGTACTGCTATACTTAGTCAAAGGACATAAGCAAAAGCTGAAGTTCCGGAGGTTAGGACCTTTTAAGGTTCGAACTGGCAACGTCGAACTAGAAACCCTTGAGGGCATAGTCTTCTTTAATGGCAGCCGCATCATGCACCCATTGCATGAGCCCCCAATGCTAGCACCCCCCGTCCACGTACGAGTAGTCACTATCACTAAGGTGGACGCTGAGGACGAGGAAGCAGTACCACCAGCTTACCTACACATGACGATCATTGCTAAACACACATGCACCATCAACGCATTGATCGATGAGGGAGCTAATTTTAATATCTTGACTCATGACCATTGGACCCAAATTGGCAAACTGCAGTTACAACCCACTAATGCTAATCTCACTGCTTATGGAGGCCAACCCTACACGATGTTAGAAAAGTGCAAGGTTGTAGTTTCTATCGAGTCTGAAAGCATGCCGATAATCTACTATGTGTTACCCAACACTAAGAATGCAGGCACGGAATCGCTATTAGGACGAACTTTCAAGAAGCAAACTTGTTGCAATGTCAACTATCAGCCGTAGTGTATCCACCTAGCCATGGGCAACGTTCGCATTGTTACAGCTTTCAGCAAGGGCAGTGTGACTCTTTCCAAGACCGCGAAGCCACCGGGTAGAGGAACCCACTGTCAAGACTAAGGAGGGAGGTCGTGACTTGTCACAACCTACCAAACCTCGATGCTGGCAACCCAGTGGAACCAACACTGAAGCCCATGAACCCCAGTTCAAATGGGTACCTAAACAAAGAGTTCAACCTAGGAATAGAAACCCACAATGTCGCAATGCTAATGATCCACACTCAAAACCTAGGAAGCCAAGACCAAACTATAAACATCAACGTACGGTCACGCCATGATGGGTCCCCAAGGCCTTATTGTGTGCGCAAGGCTACTATGTGGATAACACTTGGATTTGGCTACCTAAAGCCAAAACAACCAAAGGCCCTACTCAAATGCCACCCTCAAGCTTTGACCACACGAAACATCATGCCAGAGACACTCACAATACAAGAGAATCAGGTCACTAAGTCCATAGAGCCTCCAAAGTCTAGCTCAGCAAGGCCTAAACCACTCTATCATCCAAAATCGCAGCCTACTACTAGCAAAATGCCCACAGCTCTAGCACTAATGATACCCCTCCGATCTCAAATGCATCTAGCAGCATAACAACCACAACTACCACCAAACCCATCGAATGGGAGGCAGAGCTCCAATATAAAGAGCAACCCAAACTGCGACTATTAGCTACTGAACTCTCTAGCCCAACCACCCACCAGCCTTCGACCCTATAAGCAACAATCAATTCTAACCTTGGCTGCAGACTTAGCTAAAAATACAAGGGACGACTTGGTTGCTTGCCTCCAATGCTTGGACGCTACTTTCATGACCTTGACCAAAAGCTATGATTGACAAGAATTAGGTCTATTGGAAGAATCTATAGCAAGGGAAGTACGAACACTCCCTTGCTCTTGGGAGAAGTCCAAATTTGTATTCGTTAAGGCTTCCAAATCAACCCAAGAGTTAATTGCTACTGAGATATCCCAGGAGTAAGCAATCAAGTAGTGCCTCATTTTGTCTTATCGCAAGAATACAATCATGGCCACAAACCAAGAAATCAAGCAATTGAAATAGCTTACCGACCACGACTTTCCCTTCTTACGGAAATGGTATGCTTTACGCTTGCAATGGGAGCTAGAGAGATGCCAAATAATGACCAAAGCTCAACAGTGACACTCAATCAAGGCATCTGAATATGACCCAACCTATGTCGCTCCAACTTCCTATGGGGTGTTGACTTCCATTCGTACCCGACCCTTAGAAGAACACATTGAGGGACATCCTTACTTAGATCACATCCTCACTGAGGAGGAGTTGCATGTCGCTAGTCGAGTGGACTCCAAAGACTTCTTGCTTGACGTGCTCACTTACAATACACAT
Organism: Lygodium microphyllum; assembly: GCF_053477565.2. Taxonomy (NCBI): domain Eukaryota; kingdom Viridiplantae; phylum Streptophyta; class Polypodiopsida; order Schizaeales; family Lygodiaceae; genus Lygodium; species Lygodium microphyllum. The sequence continues at coordinate 89,813,419 of NC_141146.1, read as the reverse complement.
GTAGGAATCTGCCCAATTACATGGATCGCTATGCTAATTTCAAGTAAAACTCAAATTTCTACTCCTGGCTCATGCGAAGGTAAAACACTAAGTTTATGTGTTGAACGCCCTTCATCCTCTAACCCTTTAATCCTAAGAAGGATTCTTCTCAATTCAAAGAGGGGGAGGTAAGGTGAAACAAACCAAACACATAAGAAAAACCATAAAGGAGAATCACACAGGGGGGACATCAATGGTAGGACGAAGCAGCTTGTGATTGAGGAATTGACAATAAAATTTGAAAGCAATAGACTTAAGACTACTTGGAGGAAAAAGTCTAATTTTGTACTAAAAATAAGTTAATCTACCAAACATGAAGTCTTTTCTTTCAGTGAATAACTATTTGGAAAAGCACTAATAGCAAACCATGGCTTATGACAGGACCTGAAGATGTTGCAGCAAGACCGAGCCCATCGCCTACCCTTCACGGAAGAGGAAAGAGCGAAGTATGGCATGTCCCTTGAAAATTGGGCATACAACTAGCTTAGGTTTAGGAACATCCACAACATCGAAGGGGTGGTGACCAACAAGGAAGCCGTCAAGAGGATTTTGGATCATTGCAACCTCGCCACATATGTCGAAAAGTTTGAACAAGAGCCTAACTACACTAGCTGTGTGGAATTCATGTGGACATATGACCCCAATAAGGAGAGTGGGACAGTGTCCTTGGCAAGCAAAGAAGGAATCAAGCATGTGCAGGTCCCGCTCAGCAAGGCCTTAGTTGAGAACACATTGGGGTCGGAACCGAAGGTGGAGAAGAGGCATAAAAGAGATGTCTATGCCATGCTGAGGATGAAGAAGGAAATTGTCTTAACGACTGATGGCATAAGTATCCATGACATTCCCAACGCAAAGGTCAGATTGCAAGTGAAGGTGATCCACGCCCTCTTCTCCAGCCTAAGATACAATTCACTCATGCATAGGATCAGCATGCCCGTGCTGGAGAGCATGGTGGCTCATTCATTGCACAAAGTGGATTAGAACGGCTATGTCAAGAAAACCATAGACCAATCAACCAAGACACTCGACCTTGGAAGCAAACCAGCGGGTGGAGAATCCCCAGTATCAAAGGGAACTGGCAAGAAAAAGCCCTCATCCAAGGCTACATTCATAGGGTATGGAGGAGTCTTGACCGCCCTTATCTGATAGGCGATAAAAGAGGTGCAAGATGGAGAAGAGGAATCAGATGAAACACTTGAGAGGTCACCTCCTCTTCATGAAGTGAGAGGACGGTAAGTGAAGAAGAGGGCAAGCAAGAAGCTCAATCCAAGCAAGAGGAAGGTGAACACGCCTAAAAAAAAGACGACAAAGAAGAAGCAGGAAGAAGAGAGGAAGAAAAAAGAGGAAGCGGACCTACTTAAAGCCAAGGCTGAGTCAAAAAGAGCTGAGGAAGAGAGGAGAAAAGTTGTTGAACAAGAGGAGGAGTTGAGAAGGAAAGAAGAGGAGGACTTGGCACAAGCTATGCACATGTCCATAGAACAGCAGTGCAGGCAGGAGGAACTAGCAGCAATGAGCCCGCCTTGGCAGGACATGCTAGGAACCAGTGCTCAAGCATCAAAAGACTTGCCTCCACCCATTCCTAAAGGAAAGAGCAAAGTTGCACTCCACCTGACCCCATCTACCGTCTTGCCCAATACCCCAACCATCACAAGAACGCCAAGCACCCCAACCACAGTGGACGCCAACAACCTCATGGCATGGGTGCAGTTCTTGGTCGATAAGGCACATACCCGATGCCCGCCTCCAGCATGGGAACCCCAACGACAAGAGTGAAAAGATTGACAGCTAGAGACGCCAAATCTCAATAGGGGCCCAAGCGACCAAGAATAGATGCTGCCACCACCGAGCCATAGCCTGCTGACCAAGACGAGCATGTCAAGGAGCTCTACACTCAGTTAAAAAGGGCAAACGAGGAGAAGAGAGTGGTTGTGGTAGCAAAGCTAGAAACAAAAAAGGAAATGTCAAATTCCTTCCAGTTAGAGAAGACCCACCAACTAGCCTTGCAACAAAAAGAAATCCACTCGTTAAAAGTAGAATTGAGGGCCAAGGAAGACAACAAAGAACAATGGCGAAAAAGACTGGAGGAAGAGAACCAGGAGTTGGTCGCAATGCAAAGGGAATACAAACTTCTGGTTCTACAGCAGGTGGAGCTTGAAACACAAATGAGAAAACTCTATGAGAGCATGGAAGAGCTCACCACACTAGAAGCGAAGAGAGTACAAGGGCAAGAAGAACAGAAAAAAAGAAAAAGAAGAAGTAGAGCGTAGAATGCAAAGACAAAGGGAGGAACATGCAACACTAGAAAATGAGGTTGAATGCCTAACAGAAGAAAAAGAAGAATTTGTGCAAAAATGGAAAAGGCAGGAGCCACTGATAGTGGCCTTGTCACAAAGGCAAGGTGAGGGCTTGGAAGAGATGAACAAGAGGATAGAAGAATGGGCTATCTAGAATGAGAAAAGAGTCAAAGCCTTGGCACGTTGTCTCACTCAACTCAAAAAAGAAAGGATATTTGTTGAAAGCAGAGTGGCAGTCGCCCAAGTGAGCTTCCAAACCCAGCAACACACCTTCTTGGACACCCTACTGGACGTCACTCAGGTAGAGGAAGAAGAGTCCATAGAAATAATAAAAAAGAAATTGGGATTGGCTCGTAGAGCACTGAAAACAGGACTACAGATGCCGTCGCAACCTAGTGGATTTGGCCTAAGCCTAGAAGAGCAACGCCACTATCTCCTATTGGCAGGCCTAACCTCATAAGAAGTGGACGCGCTTGGGTTCATTGAAGAAGAATAGTAGGGGCCAAGCCAGGAGAGAGAAATGGATGAGAACTTTGGAATGAGATCACATAAAGAGAAGCTGGTCCCATTGCCCCATTCCCCGCAACTTAAAGAGCAGCAATATGCAAACACCTCTACAGAACGAAAGGCGGCACTGAGGGAAAGAAGGAAACAAATGGTGGAGCAAACAAGGAGAAAATGGAATGCCAAGGGAGTGAGGGGCACCCCAGGCACCTATCCCACCGTGTGCGGATGACACCCCAACAAGCTTCCACGTCAACCTTCTAATCTGGGAGAGACAAGAAATGGCCAGGAGCCTCTTTGACCTTAACTTCCAATTCCCCGCTGCCTTGCATAGGGTTTTACCCATCAAGGTGGTGGAGGAGGTGATTAACATTAGAGGCAAGCTTGGGCAAAAGTGGCTGGAGGAGAGAGCACAGAATCCCACATCATGGGCCACTGAAGATGCTGAATTTTGGTAAAATAAAGTTTTTGAAGTACCAAGGTCTGTGCCTGGCTACGAATGCCAACCTACATGGAGAATAAGGGTCTGCGACACCAACTTGGACACTTGATGGCCTTTTGCAACACTTAACCCTTCAAGTGGAATGACCCAACCTTTATGCCCTACCCTTGAAGGGTGGGAGTCGATTTCAACTCTAGTGTCCACGACTGCTACGACTTCCCTATAATTTGTAACCCTCATTGTACTACATATGAAGATGCCCTCGACTTCACATCAGAAAACTTGTATGATATCCTAATCCAATTCACTAACGAATTCTCTGCATGCCCTGACTCTGCCTTTATTACTACTTGTAGTTACCTTAGATTGCTTACGATACTGCTTAGGCAAGATCCCACCCCATAGGAGCGTGGCTTCTCAGTACTCCATTTTGATCCTAACGCTATAGATTGTTGCGCAATGGTCAACTAATGATGCGAACTTCTCTATTGCCTTCATTTTGCTAGCTCTACTAGAGGATATGAATGATATCCGCTTCACCCATTATAATCATCCATTCCTCTCCACCACCACCCTTCAAGTTTGCCTAAACTTCAAGGGGTATCTCCAAAGCCGCCAACTCCTTAATAAATCTATTAAGTCCCCCTTATCCACCTCACTCCGATGACGAAGATTAAACTTTTGTCACAACTATGTAACTTTATTATTATTGTTATTATTTTTTAAAAATGAGAAAAGAAAGAAAAAGGAAAATATATCACACGTCGCCACCGCAAGCTGCACATCAACCACAGTCACTGCTCCTAGGGGTCCTCAAGTTAGGAGCATCTGGCGGCTTCGGTTAGTTGGCCCCGTCCCTAACCCCATAGCATCATTTTGATCCCCCACTTCATGCTTAGGGTACATCAAGGGCAGGACACACCTAGGGAGATAACCGACACCTATGGTTAGACCTCTCACCCTAAGCTACAAGCACCACACCTCCCTTATGCACAAACTAAGTCCTCACGTGAGCGATAACACCTAGGCTTGCTCCCAGTCCCACTAGCATGCGCACAATGCACCACACGACAATGGAACACACCCCCAGGTAGTGCACCTTCTTTTCATTTCAGGTACACACAAAGGCCCCAACTACCAACCTCGGAGACCCCATCATCCATGCAATGCACTCCCCATCTTATGTGAAAATGTCACCGTGCCGTTGAAACAAAGCAAGGGCACATTGAGGCAACCCTAATCAAAAAGTGAATGAAGAAGCTCATTTGGAACAGCTCAAGAGAAGGCAACTGCAGAGGGCCAAGAGACAGATCCATCTAGCACCGTATTCAATTTTAAAAATGGATCCGCCCATCAGCCTCTCTCCCCACTGAGATCCATCCAACACCATCATCAATTTCACAGGTATAAATCCCTCCAGCACCAAGGATCATATCCAATGCAAGGGCCTTTTAGTTCCATAAATCCCTCTAACAAGTCCATAAATCCCTCGAGCACCAGGGATCATATCCAATGCAAGGGCCTTTCAGTTCCATAAATCCCTCTAACAGGTCCATAAATCCCTCTAGCACTAGGAATCATATCCAACACAAGGGCCTTTCAATTCCATAAATCCCTCCATTAGGTCCATAAATCCCTCCAACACCAAGGTTCATTCCCAACTCAAGAACCTTTCAGTTCCATAAACCCCTCCAACCCATCCCCCAACATGGCTTGTATACAACCTCAAAAAGTGACCTGGCTACCCCAACACCACCGTCTGACTCACCACCCAGCAAGTTCCATGGGACTGGCACTTAACTAGGAGGGGGGTAATATTAACCCTCAGACGAACAAGGTGAAAAATCCAAAAAATCTAAAGCATAAGATAGGGCAAAGGCAAAAGCGGAATGGAGAACGAAGGCACGCTAAGAAAAATCGGGAAACACAAGAAGTGTGAAAAAGTCCTAAATCAAGGAGAGATGCACAAGAAAAAGTGCAAGTCAATACTTTTGTAAAAGAGCGTAAGGTGCACCATGATTTCTCTGACCCATGCAAATTGTAAATGTAGACGGGCGGTAGGAAGGAAGCTAGGAAGATAGAAGAACAATGGAAAAAATGGCCTAGGCTATGGCCAGCCATGTAAAAAGGGAATGACCATCCAAAGGGGATTTAGGGCTTTGTATATAAAGTTCAAAAAGTGAATGAGAGCTCATTCTTTGGTGTGTGGCAAAGTGGACTCTTCTTCATCTCTTCTTCTCTTCTCTTCTCTTGCTTACTTGTGAGTGCTTGAGGGAGGGAGTGTGAGTGAGTGAGAGAGTGAGTGTGTGAGGGTGAGGGATCTCTCCTCCATCTCCTCTCTTCTTCTTCTCTTCTCTTCTCTTGTCTCGTACGTTGCTATGGAGGATGGAGCTTGGAGGTGGAGGTTTAAGGATGCTTGAGCTTGCATCAAGAATTATGGAGCTATCAAAGTGCTTGAGAGAGCAAGCAACTCAATCAGATATCAAGGTAAGCTTACTACACTCGTAGAGAGGGATGGTGCATCAGCTACGTGAGAGGTAGCCATTAGTGCTCACTTGAAACACTTGAATAATAAGCAGTCAGTGGGTCTTGGCGGTTGAGCTTGCACTCACCTCTACAGGCATGCACCAAAGACATGGGTGGAAGGAACATATGTGGTTTGCCTTGGAGGAGTTTTGGTGGTGGTGCGGATGAAGGCCATTGGGGGCACGTTGTTGGCCTAGTTGGCTAGTGGTAGGGTTGTTCTTTCTTGGGAATCGCACTGATGCCTAGCATAGGTGTTGGTTTTTGGGGATTTTGCACGTGACACGATTCTTTGGTAGGCTTGCATGATGATAAAGGACAAGAGTTCAGAGAGTTGAGTGTTGATGAAGAGCTTATGGCACTTTCATTGGAGTCTTCAATACTTGCAATTGAAAACCTCTCATATGGTCTCTCCCTAGGGGTTAGTGCTAGTCTTCTTATCATGCACAAGATGTAGTTTGATTAGTTTGGGAGACAGGTCGAAAGTAATGTCTTGCACTTGAGGACCCAAACTATGTATAGATTGTGGTGCAGATATTATATGAGTGCACATGCATACTTAGATATTACGTAGTTAGAAGATTGTTGGTCTAGTTCCTCATAGTAATGTGTGGATGAAGCAAGGGTTCAATGAGGTGGAAAAAATTATTGATGTTGAGGAGAAGTAAACTTGAAGGCTTCTTGAGAAAGCATTTGTGATTTTGACAACACGATGTAGCATAATTGAGCTCATTAATGCCTTAGCTTTTGGTAGCTAGTGGCTACTTGTAGTGTTTGAAGAGTATGGTGTACTTTCCATGGTCTTTCATGCCTTGCTCACCACCATTGACTGTGATGGTACTGAGATGGAGTACGAAAAAAAATCGTGCAAATGGTTTAGGGTGACAGGTCTAACCATAGGCGAGACAAGCTCCCTAGGTATGTCCTTCCCCCCTTGATAGGTGAGAAAAGCACCCTAGGTATGTCCTGCCCTTGATATACCCTGAACAATTGTGGGGGATGTGTAAGAGGCTAGGGGACTAGGGATGGACCCAGCCAATCAAGGTCACTGGACGTACCTAATTTGAGGACCCCTAGGTGTTGTGTGGTGATCATGGGTGCCTTTTGTTTTTTTGTTTTTTCTTTTCTTTTCTTTTCTTCCTTTTTTTTTGGATAATCAATGCAATACATTGAGGCTGTCAACCTTTCATTTGGATCAAGAAATGTCGAGATCCAAAGGCTCTAAAAAATGGATATTACAAAGATGATTGTGTTACTAGCCTCGATGCTAGAGAAACAATTGTTTAGATGAAGAGATACACTTGAGATTTTGTAAACCTCTTTGTAAAATATGAGACATCGAAACAATTGAGGTAGCAATTGGAGTGAGTTGTGCATGGGCAAGGCACAAAGCATCTGGAAAATTGAATCCTAGTTGATGAAGAAATGTTTGTCATTGTTGAGAGCATGGCTCGTACCCGGATGTAGAGTTTGGCCAAGAAAAAAAAGAGTAGCCAATGGCTATGCTTTGGGCCATGCTCAAATGCACTGTGTGCTTTTTGTAGGGTTGATTTTCTCTTTCAGCAATGGGACTTCCGACATGGCTCTTTGTTCTTAGTATTTATATCGCTTTCTCCATAATGGTTATTTTGTGGGGTTGGTGGTCTTGTGGGTGACTTGGACATTGAATGCTTTTGTACAAAGACCTGTGACATCTTGCATTCACTTGGTAACTCGTGAGAGTACATGCAAGTCATATGCTTCAACCACAATGAACAGGTGCAGCTCAAAGAGATATCACTTATCTGAATCCCATGGTATTGACTTCAATGCATATCACTTGTGCTTGATTATCATTGCTTGTGTGTGTGCTCGCTTTGCTTTTTTGGTATTATCTATACATGGTTACAAAACTCATTGTTTATTTATGTACACGTTTATGAATCCATGTCACTTCGTGAGGATAAAAACCAATTGTAGAACTCAGGATTGTACTGGAATGTGGCACATGCATCTAGTAATCATGGAAACCTACTCAATAACAATAAATATTTTGCAGCATCGAGTAGCATGGTACTCAGGATTGTACTGGAGTGTGGCACATGCATCTAGTAATCGTGGTAGCATCCTCAATAACAATAAATATTTTGCAACATTGAGTAGCATGGTACCTTGTCCAAGTCTACTTGCAACATGTAGCTCTTCCTCAGTGAGAATTTTATCAACCAGAGAGTTCTCTTGGTTCGTTCTGGCAGCTGAGTCCATACCTCGAACGACAGTCAATACTCGAAGGAAAGTTTGTGCCACATAGGTTAGGTCTCTTTGAGACTGGCATTTGGCCAATTGCTCCTCTGAGACTATCATAATATGGGCTCCGAGTTCAGCCATTATAATTGCTCCTCTGAGACTATCATAATATGGGCTCCGAGTTTAGCCATTATAGCACAATTTTCAAAACAACATTTTTCAAATTCACTTTGACCCTCTAATTGTTGCTTTAGTTGCTCTATCTATAAGAGATTTGGTTGGCAAAGCACTTCATTAAATGTCATAGTTAAGCATAGTTCGTCGGCTTCCTCGTCAGAGATTAGTTGCATGCATTCATGTAGGAGCTTGTCATAGTTCTCATTAAGGTATTCTTGCTCTTCCCAAGATAGCATCCAACTCAATCAAGCACTCTATGGCACTTTTATGTTCGATGAGGGCTTGCTCGGTTGCTATCTCATGCAATGTTATGGGAGTTTCCCTAGGCTTTAGCAAAGATAGGGGCTCAGGCCTAGATGAGCAAGATTGGTCACTGCTAGGATTGCTCCTGTTTTCAGGTTTTTCATGTTTCTCATGAGGCTTTGCTGCTATTGTGTCATGGTTCTCATCGGATGTGACTCAATCCATCTTGGGAAGAGCAAGAATACCTTAATGAGCACTATGGCAAGCTCCTACATCGACAACACAACTCTATGGCACTTTTATGTTCGATGAGGGCTTGCTCAGTTGCTATCTCATGTCATGTTATGGGAGTTTCCCTAGGCTTTAGCATAGCTAGGGGCTCATGCCTAGATGAGCAAGATTGGTCACTGTTAGGATTGCTCATGTTTTCAGGTTTTTCATGTTTCTCCTGAGGCTTTGCTACTATTGTGTCATGGTTCTCCTCGGATGTGACTGGTATAGTTTTGTCAACCTGTTGTGACATTGTTGTATCCACTCTTGATTGGTCAATGCAAGTTATATTGTCGATGGATTGAGTGTTGCAAGCAACCATTGATGGTAATGATTGCTTTGATTTTTTAGAACACATGGATGTGTCTGAGGTTTCACCATCGTTAAGAGAGATGGCAATGGGTTCATTGGTGGATGGACTTGATGCTTTATTCCTCAGCTCTTCAGTGCTCTTGGTCTCAATCTTTTTGGCATCTACAACCACTTGCAAGTGATGTTTTTTCATTGTTTTCTCCTCTTTTTCTTGGGCAATTGAGGTGTATCCTTTAAAGACTCAGGACCCTGAACTAGGTCAACTGTTGATGTGCTTGGTTGGGCCTCAGCATTCTCTTTTTCTGGTGTGTCCTCATGGGACATACCTGTGGCCTGTTGAACAACCTCACGAGGTTGTGATGGTACAACTGCCTCTCTTCTTGGAGAGTCTAGCTCTTCAGCTAATACCCCTCTGTTTAGCCCCTCATCCAATTGCATTGGCAGTTGCTCTTGGTCGGGCGTTTGCTCTAAACTCTTGTCCTTACCCATTGGAACATGCCTCCATTGCTTCTTATCAGAGTGGGTGTTGTGTTTAGAGTTGTTTTTCTCTTGCTCTAGAGGTTCAAATGACTCTAATGTAGAACCAAGATACGGTTTAGGGTTCATGTCATGTAGGCTTGGATGAAGCCAGCTAAAGAAGTCAAGGTTGTATTGATAGAAAGCATAGATATCTAGGATTGCAAGGTCTTGAGTGAGGCAAAAGACATATGCGCTAACATCAAGTACCATGCTCCCTACTCCTAGCCTACTAGCCATGTGTAGATCTTCTTCTAGAAGCAGTTTATCATACAAGGGATGTTTTTGGACAATGGCAAAAAGCTAGACCTCATGGACTGTTGCCAACACTCTTAATGAGGTTGGGGCAACGTACGTGGGATCATGTATCGATGTCCAAAGGGCTTTCCTTTGCTCAGCGAGTGTCATTAGTTGGTGGTCCATTTTGGCTACCAAACTTTGGTTGGAGTACCATTGCTACACAAAGTTACGTTGTCCTTTCCCTTTTTGTTTGATTGCTTCAAGACTTTCCTTTTTTGTCTCACATTGAACAGTATAGAGTGAGGGTATCAAGTGCAATTCTCTAGCTGTGGCTTTTGGGATGTCCTTTATGACTTCTTTAGTAATAGCTACATAGCGGGAGCAAACATGTTGTTGCTTATCCCACGTCAGGGGTTTGGCTATGAGCTTTGTGTGCTCTGGTGTTGGCCTTCCAATGTCCACATGGACGTATGCACATGTGATGGATGTTAGCTTGTGGCCAAGCTTCATCATGCACTTCATCTCTGGTTTATTGGTCAGATGCGCTATCTCTTTGGCCAAATCTTTGAGAGATTTCTCCTCAAGCCTAGGCTTTAGGTGCTTTGGAAGTGTAGGAGGTATCAAGGATATTGGTTGTGACACCTCTTCCACATGTGAATTGCTAAGGGCATGTTCCGCAAGGGGCGTTGTCACGGCTGCCAAAGGCTATGACTACTATGATTCCTTCTTGAAAGTAGTAGTGGCTAGTTCAATGGATTGGCTATTGTTGGTAGACTGTCAAGTCTTTAAGTAGATCAGAAGTGGCCATGTCTTTTGTTTCCCTTTGCGCGTTCACTTGTGCAGATCGGAGCAAGTCACAATGGATTGCACATGCATATCCTTAGGCTGACAGCTAAGGGTGGTGTCATGTCTTGCATCTTGGATGTTTGGAAGCTCAAATGGGGATAAAGTTTGGGATTGAGCAGCTACACCACTTCATGACCGTTGTTGTGCTTCATGTGTCTGTTTAGGAAAAGAAGTTGTAGGAGATTTAGGACTCCTAGGTGGACTTGGCACTGGCTGAAAGATTTTCTCATGGCTATTAGACGATGTTTCCATTTGCTTTATTGACCAATCAGCCTTATCATGAGCAGCATTGTGCCTATGGTGCTCCTTATCCTCGTGGGAAGTCAAAGGCTCCTTGGGCACTAGTGGTCTTTGTGCACCCTCGACGATTACATTTGATATTTTCTTGTTAAGCACGCTAGGCTGAGGATCTACCTTTTGAACAGACATGTTTAGTTTCTTGATTTCAATCATGAGGGGCTCAGCCACTCCAATGTTTTTGACTCAATACTTGGATTTCTGTTTAGATTTCCTCCTGTGCTTCTTTGCTTTTGATATGACCTACCCTTCACCTGACATAGGTGGTTTAGCAAGGGGTTTTGGTACCCAGATCCATCGGTTACCTGTGTAATACCCTTGAGCATGTAGCAACGCTTTGGATATCCATCGCGGTGTTGTGTTGGCTCTCCATCGATACCTTTGTCTATGAGGCTTGGGCTTATTTTGTGGTCTTCTATGATATTTGTAAGTCCAAAGAATATCATTGGCATTGTCTCCTAACCTTCTTGTTTCAAGCATGGCCTCACTCAATGGTTCTCTCTGTTCAACATGCGCTTGTATCAACTCTTTTAACAAGTCCTTGCTCTCCTTACTAGGCTTGCCTAGTATGTCTTAATGTTCCTTGTCTTTCCCTTGAGGTTTGATGAGGTCACCGTTACTAAAGGTTGTGATTATCCTCACACCTGGTAGTGTCAAGTGTATCCTTTGTGCTACATAATTGGCCTCACACTGCACAGCCCTTTTGAAGAGGCTTCCTAGGAGAGTTTCATTTCCACAATTAGCACTATTTGGAGGAACATGGAATAGGATAGGCAAGCTTTCAGTTTCAATAGTTATAAGGATTTTGCACTTCCCTATAAGTGCTTGTGGGTTCCCTCGTAAGGACTAAGAGTTGCACTAGTCGGTGTGAGCTCTAGTTGGCCTAGTAGAGTCCATGCTTCATAGGTCAAGATATAAAAATCTGCTTCTTCATCGATGAGAGCATTGACACTATGCTCTCTTTTTGTGGTGAGTTTGACCCTAAGATAAGCAAGTGGTACTATGTTTTCATCTTTCGGGTCTTGGCTTATAAATTCTAGCCTTCTGATACATGCCATTGAGTCCCTAACTGCACAACCAAATGTGTATTCTCTACTAATGTCTTGGGTCATTTGTGTAGTGCCATTCAAGGTGCATCTATCGTCAAGAATGTCATGTCTAGTCATCCTCGCAATTGTAGCTTGATGTTGTTGCATTCCACCTTGACTAGATGCAGTCCGAATGCAACACATACATGTTTTTGCAGTGTGGCCTTTTTGCTCTTGTTGGCTAGATTGGCCCATTGAGGCTCTAGGGTCTCTGTTTGTCTTTGTTCGAGTATGGGCTTTTGGTTGATGTTTTGCAAGTGAGAATCTATACTTGTGTAGAGCCATTACTACACGAGGATCTAATTTGGAGAACCTGTCACAGCATGTATTTTCTCTCCAGCCTACCATGCACAATTTGAAGACTGTTCATAGCCAAGTTTTGAACTACTTGCTCTAGATTTTAGTCTAGTGATATATCTATGATGTGCTTTTGGCTCTATATGATCTTTGGGTCGGTTTTAGGGTCTACAGGTTAAAAATTTGAAAAAATCCAAATTTGACCTAGTAGGTCCGAATTCCAAGGGCCGAATGTCCCAATTCGGCCCGTCCAAATGGCCGAGGACCGAATGAGAAAGGGCCGAATGCAACTAGTTCGAATGTCAAATTCATACAATCCGCCGAATGTGGTTGTCCAAGGGCCGAATGGCCAAACGGTAGTGGGCTTAATCGACCCCAGGCCAAGGGTCGAGTGGTTCATCCAAATGGGTTTGGGCAGAACGTCAGGTGGCGCAAATGCAAAGTTAGTCCGAATGGTGAATTCGATGAGTGGCCGAATGACAACTTGTTCGAGTGGGGTTGAGCCGAGGGCCGAATTTTCATGTGTCGGAGTAAGATGGGCCGAATGGTTGATTCGGTCTGGGCCGAGTCCTAAGCATCCGAATGGTGGTGGGATGAATGGCCAAGGGCCAATTCTAGGACTCGACCCAAAATCGTCTTCACTTGGATGGCCAAACACGGTGCGATTTTGGCCGACGTAACAATAAATTGCTCGAATCACACGATTTAGGTCACATCCTATCGCACACACCTCCAAATCAAAGCTATGGATAGAGGGAAAGAGTTGTATATACCTGGAATAGCAAATAAACTCCAAAATGCAAATCGACAAACAAATCAAACCCTCTTGCCCTATTATGACAACAGAAACCCCAATGCTTATTTTTCTTTTTTTTTTCTTTTTTTTTCTTTGTTTTTTCATACCCTAATGCATCCAAATCACAAAGCAAATACCTACAGTACTCCAACATGCTTTTCCAAATCAAAAAACCAAAAACTTACTTGCTAAGGAGATCAAATATCTCTTCAAACTCCCTCGCTTCCTACCTACCTACCTCAAGCACCAGTTCGAGGAAACACCTACTTCAATGCTCGATTCGAAGTGTGCAAGCACTCAAGGCTTGAATCCATTGGTCTTTGCAAAACGGAACCAAAATGTAGGGAGGTCACGCTCAACCACCAAGATCCACGAACCACTTATTATTCAAGCGTTCCAAGCTGAGCACTAATGGCTACCTGTCACATAGCCGATGTGCTATCTCTCTACGAGTGTAGTGAACTTACTTCCATGCCCGATCAAGTTTCCTCCTCTCCCGAGCACTCGGATAGCTCCACGATCCAAGTGCAAGCTTCAATCGAGCTAGATCCTCAAGCTCCATGCTCCAAGCTCCATTGCCGCGAGCAAGAGAAGAGAAGAGAAGAAGAAGAGAGAAGATGGTGGAGATCTTCTCCACCACAGCCCCTCACCCTCACACACTCACTCTCTCACACTTTCACACTCCCTCTCTCAAGCACAAGCTCAAGCAAGCAAGAACAAGAAGGAGAAGAAGAAGAGAGCTACTTTTGGCCACACACAAAAATGAGATTCTCATTCACTTTTCAACTTTATATACAAAACCCTAAATCCCTTTTGGACAGTCATCCCCTTAACCCCTTTTTTACATGGCTGGGGCCGTAGCCTAGGCCATTTTTCCCATTGTCCTCCTAGCTTCCTTCCTACCGCCCATCTACTTTTACAATTTGCATGGGTAAGAGCCTGACGCTCTTAAACTAAATCATGGTGCGCCTTGCGCTCTTTTACAAAATTATTGACTTGCGCTTTTTCTTGTGCATCATTTTCCTTGATTTAGGACTTTTCTACACTTCTTGTGTTTCCATATTTTTCTTGAGGCGCCTTTGTCTTTCATTTCACTTTTACAATAACATAATTTCCATGAGTCATAAGCCACTTACGTAGCCATTGATATGCATCCCTTGTCAAATATTTTCCAATCTATTTTGATCTCTAGTTTTCAATTACAATACCATAATTTCCATGAGAATTATATACACACTTGTACTTACTATCATCAATAAGCATTGTGTTTCTAAGTGTGTATTCAAGATGGTCATCCCAAAATGTTTGTAAGTCCTTATAAAACATCAACTTCTTTACTTGTGTACACCTTGACAAATCTTTCCCACTTGGTAAAAAATGCAAATTTTAGAATGTGCAATTCCTTCTCATGCCTAGTATAGGTCTAAGCAAAGATACATGTTCAAAACACCATTCTAATAAAAATTATCCATTCTTTTTTACAACAAGAGTTATGTGAGGCTTTGATGAGACCTTAACCATCTTCAACATCTTTCCTATATGCCAACCTACTTGCTTTTTGTCCATTTTCTTTTTTAAGAAACCATGTAAATCCATAATCAACGCAAGTTTGATTTCAAATTGAGGGTTCCTAGGGTCTCCCCATGGCCTATGCCATACATCTTGGATGCTCACAACCACAAGAGAGTCTTGAGGGTCCACATCTTGAGACTTCCGCAAAATCTTTCTCACCATGCCCATCCCCCTATGGCATGTATTTATTGACTCCACTTGCTCCCAACGCATCATGCTCAAGAGCTTTGCTAGTTTCCAAGATAGCATGCTCAATAGCCACATTCTGAGGCTCTAGCTGAGTATCTTGGGAATCCAACACATCCTGACTTTGCAATGTGCCTACCCTCATCTTGCACTCCGTGCAAGTCATGGCTGTCACCATCTTCATTATTTCTATCATGCAATCTTTACAAAACCATGGGATGGCAAAGAATCCATCATATCGATATTCTACATAGCATATGTCCTCATTGCTAGGATCCTACTCAAAATTCATGCACTATCATGATTTAGCAATGATGTCCAAAGCATTTGAACCATGCAATGACAATAAATTTGCTACATTCATATCTTGATAATCATACTGCCTTTTGTGCCTTGATCTTTCTCATAATGTGTGCCATGGCTGGCATGCAATGAATTTTCAACATGCATGCCTCCACTACCAGTATGTTGCACATCATTGACTCCATGTCTATCATGCAATGATTTTGAAATATGCAGGCCTTCCCTGCCACGATTCCATACATCAAGTGTTTCATGGTTATGGTTTGCATCCAAATCATGCATCTCTCTCAC
Source organism: Lygodium microphyllum (assembly GCF_053477565.2). Classification (NCBI taxonomy): domain Eukaryota; kingdom Viridiplantae; phylum Streptophyta; class Polypodiopsida; order Schizaeales; family Lygodiaceae; genus Lygodium; species Lygodium microphyllum. The sequence goes on along the minus strand of NC_141146.1, from coordinate 89,797,957 downwards.
ATGGTTGACATCATTTTTCATGACATGCATGCTATGGCTCTCATTATTGTTAGAACCTGCATCCAAAGCATGCATCTCTCTCACATGGTTGACATCATTTTTCATGACATGCATGCTATGGCTCTCATTATTGTTAGGACCTGCATCCAAAGCATGCATCTCTCTCACATGGTTGACATCATTTTTCATGACATGCATGCTATGGCCTGTCATTATTGTTAGACCCACCCTGCATGTGGCACATCTGAATCATGGAATGGCACAGGCTCTATTACACCAATAATGGGCATGCCCTTGCTTAAAAAATCTTCCACACCATGCATTGCACCACTATCATGATCATCCATAACATGCAAATAGTCTATATCTAAATCTATCTCAATATGCTTGTCACCTTCGTCATCATGATCAACCACAAGATCTAGCATTTCATTGTCAACATGCATTGCACTTTGACCATCCATGGCACAAATCACACCATCCATAACATTCTCATTATCTAGCCCTCTCATAACATTTATCCCACCCTTAATAGTACACATTGCATCCACATGTGTGACAACTATGCCATGTGAAGCATCACGAGCAATAGTACTCGAATCACTAAAGACTTGGTAGTTGATTGGCATTACACATTATATCTTGATCATTTGTGGCATAAGACTTCACACCCATAGCGTGCTTTATATGTAGCCCATCCACTACATGTTCCATAAACTCAATAGTGAACATTTCATCCAAATTTTCTTTTATTTTTGAGGCATGTGTCAAAGTATATCATTCCCATCTATATCATCATCAATATGCATCCTTGTACCATCTAGTGTGTCATGCAAATTTCCACTATTGTGCAAGTCTTTTGCTTCAACGTCCACAATGCTAGAAATCTAACTTCTTCCCTTGACCATGCATGAGTCATGGCAAGTGGAGCTATAGGCATTAAACTTTACATCCACGAAATCAATTCTAGTTCAATGTAACTTTAGAGACAAAAGAACATTCTGAAAACTTGAAGAAATGAAGTTAACATGATTATGACATAAATTTATTGCATTTATCATCAATGTGCAAAGCCAATGTAGATAGGAGAAGGAAGAACAAGATAGGAAAGTAGAAGCACAAGTAAATGGGAGACACAATTTAACTATTGTTCTTTTCATGTTCTAGTCCCCTTGAAAAAAAGGTCCAAGAGCATGGGGGAAGCTTGTGCTACTTTTCCAACTTCCAGCCCCGCATAGGGGGGGATATGTGGGGAAGTAGTTACTTTTTAGCTTTGATTTCATTCACAAGTACTATCCCTTGTTGGAAAAGAAAAGCGCAAGTGCATGGGGGTAGCTTCCCCTGCACACCTAGGCTATCTTTGCTAGGGTATGTAGGAGAGACAGATAAAGGAAGGTTTCAATTGCCTATAATGGCCTAGGTGCTTTTGAGGATTGCTTTGATTTTTGATGATGTAGCATTGAGCATTGAGACTAATATGCAACTATTGGCAATTGCAAAGATGCATTTGATGGCTGAGATGATACTGTCCGCAACTTCAACCATGATGGATTTGTTGGTTTTTAACGAAATTTTTGGTTATTTCTTAACTTGTCATTTTAGATGGCTTTTGTCGCCCTAGTTATGCACTTCCATGACTTATTTTTCTAATGTTATTATAATTTTAAAAAGAAGGTAATCGAGTCATGTGTAAAAATATGTGTGGGGAAGTAGTTACTATTTAGCTTTGCTTTCATTTGCAAGTCCTAGCCCCTAGAAAAGAAAAGCCCAATTATGTGGGGGTGCTAGGGTATGGGAGGGAAAGATAGAGGAAGGATCCAATTACCTTTAATGGCCTAGGTGCTTTATGATGGCTTTGATTTTTGATGATGTAGCTTCAAGCATTGAGACTAATATTATGCTATTGGCAATTCCGAAGACTAATTTTTGATGATGTAGCTTCAAGCATTGAGACTAATATTATGCTATTGGCAATTATGAAGAGGCCTTTGATGGTTGATGTCATGAGGACATGTATTTTTGAAACCTCACTTAACATGTGGATTAATTTTTAATCATATGGTTAAGCATATATTGCACAGAGCCTGGGACCCAAGGAAATCATGAGATGTCAAAGGCAAAAGTTGATGTAAGTTATGCCACACACGTACTTGGTGGTATTTGGTGCTAGTTGTTGGCCTAGGTCATTCATTTGGCCATAAGTGTTAGTTGGTGACACTAGAGTGGCATTAATGGTACCGAATTCCAATCTGATGGTCAAAGATAGCGTAGACACACTCGGGAATGGAAGTTGTTTAGCCAATTTAATTATTGACCAATCAGATTTATTTTGTCAGGGTACTAAAATAATTGCTAGATTAATTTTCAATATTTAAAGACTAAAAAATAATATTTAATTATGGATAATGCTAGAAAACCCATTTGCGAAGGTTGTCACTTGTCAAAAATGCCCATTCAAGACTGAAAAACATCTTTAGAGGCTGAAGAGAGGCACTTTAGTGTATTCAAGCTACAAAAGAGAGAAAGGAGATGCTGTTGGTCTAATTTTCAGCCATTGGAGGACCTTCTGAGGCAGCCAGGGGTAGGAGAAGACCAATGAACAGCAACAAGTGACAGCATCTACATGCTATTGAGACATGGCAGCAGTAGTAAATGACTAAATTTATTCAGTCCTTTACATCTACAAGCTATTGAGATGGCACAACAACAATAAATGACATATTTTCTTCAGTTCTTGGCAAAGAAAGTCTGAATTTTCTCTCTCCTCAACATTCTCTCTCCTCTCCGAGCCGTTCTACACTCTTGCTCCCAAGATTACAGCATTGAGATCACCATAGGCTCATAAATTTTAGATTTCTCTACTGTAAACCCTAATCTACATGCAAAAATTAGGGTTTAGCCAACCACCTTGGGAAGCCTGCCAAAAATTGGAAGCTCCAAGACTTGGATTCAACAAGGCTGAAGCTGTTTTTAGTCAAATTCAAGTAGAGGGACCAGCAAATCAATGAATTTGGGGCATTTTCCATCTCTATCAAAGCGAGTGAAGGTTAATTGACTGCTTGAATCAAGGGACAAATCAAATTGAAGACTTGCTAGTCATTTTGGACAGCAAGAGAAGTTGGAATAGCAAAAGGGATTGGGAGAATTCCATTGTACATCAACTTCTTCTTCAATTAAGCATGAGATACTATGGGCCATTCCAAGTGTTGGAGAAGATTAGTGATCTGGCATATCAACTGAAATTACCTTCACATTGGCAAATACACAATGTCTTTCATGTTAATTTGTTGAGGCTTTTTCATGGTGATGTGCCAATGGATATGTCTGTTGAAATTCAACCTGAGGTTGAGGAGCTGGACGAGATTTTGGTACCCGAGTAGATTTTGGCACATAAGGAAAGAAAGGTCAAAGATAAAGGTTCAAGGAGATACTTGGTGAAATTTTAGAATTATTCACCAATGGATGCCAAATAGATGGAAGAAGATGACTTGGCACACCATCCTCGGTTGTTACAGCTTTACCTAGATGCCTTTTAGTTAGAGCCAACTTTAGTTTGAGTTCCATCAGATTCAATAGAGCAAGGATCCAGAGTATTGCCTGATGCTCAAGGGGGAGGTAGCACTTCCACTTCTCTAGTTATGGACAACTCTCGTATGTAGTGGATCTCGGACGTATTCAGCATGCATCCAAGGTACCGCGCTAGGTAGTATGTTTGACATGAGGTCACTACTAAGTGTACTAGTCACTGTGAGATGTATGCAGATGAGTATGAGTTTCACCCTAACACTAGAACTATACTTTTGCATCAAGTTATGATCAATTTGGCATGTATTTTGCCTCAATTTTGAAATTGAAATTCTGATAAGTTTCAGCTCATTTTTTTAATATGCAAAAATTAGGGTTTAGCAGCAACCTCGGGAAGTGTGCCAGAAATTGGAAGCTCCAAGACTTGGATTCAATAGGGTTGAAGCTGTTTTTAGTCAAATTCAAGTGGAGGGACCAACAAATCAATGAATTTGGGGCATTTTCCATCTCCATCAAAGCGAGTGAAGGCCATTGCTTGAATCAAGGGGCAAATTAGGTTGAATATTTGCTTGTCATTTTGGACAGCAATGGAAGTTGGAATACCGAAAGGGATTGGGAGAATCCCATTGTACATCAACTTCTTCTTCAATTAAGTTAAATAAATACCTAAAAGGGCACCAATTTTGGGGCCAACAAGGTTTCCAATGTCCAAGATTATATGGTAAAGTGTGCATTTCTGTTTTGTGAATTTGCTAATTGTTGTAAATAGTGCTTAATCAGGTTATTTACCACCCTATCTGAGGAGGAAGGCTTGTTTCAACTGAGATGATATTGTCTGCAACTTCAACCGCAATGGATTTGCTAGTTTTTAATGACCATTTTGATTATTGCTTACTTAGTTGTTTTATACAGCTTTTGATGACGTGGTTATGAGCTCCCATAACTTCTTTTTCTAACGTTATTATAATTGAAAAAAGAAGGTAACTTAGCCATGCATAAAACATCTCTAGACTACCTTTATATCCAAGCACACTATGGAGCAACCAAAATTGAACTAGCAAAGCTTGGGCATTGAAGGTTGATAAGGAACTACCCCTCAAATTCTCTTTGAAAAGGAAGTCCATGAAAAGAGGAAAACACATACAATAGCAAAAAGAAGCATACACGCTACCTAGAGAGAAGGTAGTTGCTAGGTGGAGAGTAGATGCAAAAATTAGTAGAGACATACATGCACCACATCTACTACTTCACTTTGAACAACCACTGAATTAGAGCTTCCTCTTATTTGATTTTGCAAGCTTCTCAAAATGAAGGCATCTTTTTCATTTTCTTTTCTCTTTTGAATTTCTATTTAAAAATTCTTAAATTGTTTTTCTTTCTTAATACGGGATCATTCTAGCCTTTCCATGTAAGATATGACTCGAGTTCTATGGATTCATCAATTATAATACAATATAGGTATAGATAAAGAATTGTAATTAGACAGTTATTAAGAAAATGAGAATGTTGCTTGGATATTTTGGCATATTGGCTCACCAACAAAGAAAATACGAATATCAACTAGTTTGGGTAAATTTAAGGAGGGTTTTCTATCTCGCAAAGATTGATCTAGAAATCTTTCTATGTTAACTAATAATGAGCATCAAATCACATTCAAGATTGTTCATTCCTTGCCATATGTGAACATAATCTATTAGCTTAGGGAATTATGTTGATCCATTTTTTGGCATGAGTACCACCATTTTGCCATGACGTTCGATCACCCATTCTTTTTTGAAAGGATTCATCAATGTTCAATCAAGTAGACATAAGCTTTTGCATGAAAAAACTTTCCTAATCAAATATCAAGAAAAAGGAACATGAATAAAGGCTTTAACTAGACTTGTTTAATAGATTAGTTAACTTCCCTTTGGATATTATAATCCACAAGTAAAGTGAATAGTTTCAAATCTCACGAAGTAACACAATATGTCAATATGTGTTAATGTGTATTGTATTGCACATGAACAATAGAAATTCAAATAGTCCAAACATGAACAAGGGAAAAGAAAATATTAACTAATTTTCTATAATGTGTAAAATAGTCAAGAGATGAAATAATCAAGAACATGATTTCTTAAGGGCCATCAACCCTTAAACTGTAAAACACTTCAACGCATTCAATTAGCGTTGATGTTCTCAACTCAAATCGAAGAGACATCGCATGTTTATGGACAATTATTTCTTGTTTGGAAATACCTTATATAATACACGAGCTTGGAGGCCTTCCAATGATGAGAGATGACTTCATTATGTAAGTCCTTAAAAAATGGTCTAGAAGTATATGCCATAAGAAAAGCAATACCATTTGATTAAACTTTTCTTAGTGTATTTCAAAATGATAAATGAATACTAATTGGACAATAAAATTAGAAGATTTGTATGATTCCTTTCTCATTTGGCTGTAGCTTAAATGTGATTTTTACTCAATTTTACGTTCATGCACATTTTAGCATAAAAAAGGATTGCCACAACAAAGTAGCATTAACAAATGCCACAAAACTATTTTGTTCGAGTCTAGGACTAAAGAATGTATTTTTGAATGGACCAAAAATACATATGGCACAGTAAAGCTTCTAATGCTCAACTTCATTGTTGTGAATCTTGAGACCCTACAAGAGATCATTGTTGAGCTTTCACGAAAGGTGTATATGAGATTAACAAAAGAACTGTCTTGAAATATTGAAGTCCTAAGGTCCTAGTTCACAACAAATGAACTATGGCTTGAAATATTGAAGCGCTAAGGCCCTAGTTCACAATGGGTCCTTCCAAGAAAAGGACCCTAAGGCTGCTTTGAAAATCGACCCTTACATTCTTTAGATATGACAAACTTCAAAAAAGAGGGCCTAGTACTCATAATCATACATTTCTCACCCTAATAACAAGTCACACCCTAAAAAAAGAGAGCTTAGTGCCTATAATCATGTGTTTCTCAATGTGATAAAAGGTTGTGTGCTAAGCTTTTACCTAAACCCATGCAACGTACATTGGAGACCTCATACTAAAAGGACATATATCAATGTTAGGGTTGATATCCTCTAAGATCATCAAGGTCACCATGACAAGAATCCTAAATAGAACTTAATTGAACAAAAACTAAGAAGATAATGATACAAGAGGACCATCTACTAACACTTATTTTAATAGGATTTAATTGAACTATAACTAAGAAGATAATGATAAAGCGTTGATATCCTCTAAGATCATCAAGGTCATCATGACAAGGATCCTAAAATAGAACTATCTACTAACACATTGGACACTTATTTTAATAAGCTAGTTAAAACTTTGTAGAGGATCTAAGAAGTTATAACATCTATCCTAGGCTCCTTTAAGTCCTTAAAGGCCTTGCAAACAATATCAATGCTTAACCATAAAGAAATAAATAAAGTTAATAATTTCCTTCCAATGCTACTGTTTGATTCCCATTAGGCCTTTTGCAAACTCCAACTGAATAAATGATTCCATACAAATAGTTTATTTTAAACTGTCATTAAATTGGCAAGAATAAAGCACTCCATAAAAATAATATTCAACATCTGAATGAAGTGATAATTGGAAAACGGACACTTAACACTAGTAACTCACTCAATAATCAAACTGCATTATCCCTATTTATTCATTGACCAGAATTCACTGCATATGACAAGAAAACTCGAATATCAGTTTCCTCCCATATAAAATGATAATATTAAACCAGATGGGCATTTCCATGCATGCAACTGCTGTAGAAACCCTAATCATGTACTTCGCCTATAAGCTTCAAGCAAAAGCTCTGAAAGAAAAGCTTCCATGCTATTCAAAATCTCATATTCTCATATTGCATTATAGACACTCTAGTGATGGGTACTATGGTAAAGGATTGCTGTCAGGAGTTTGAGATTTCATTTTGGGAACCAGTTATAAGTGAAAGGTGACTACATGAAGCTTGCAATAGTTAATTATATATAACAAAAAAAGAGAATATATCACCCAATCCAGGGGCAAAAGCTTAATGAGAAAGAGAACAGCACATCCTCTGCGCAAAGAAGATCAAAGCTAAATGAGAAAGTCCAAGACCCAATGCAGATCCAAAAAGGAAACAAAATGTCAAAGCTACATGAGAGGGGAGATCCAAGCAGGCCAAAGAAGGAAGAAAATGTAGTACAAGAAAGAAAATGTAGCTTGTACAAGCATTTGGAATAATTAAAAGTGCATGGATGAAAGTGGAGGAAAAGGTACATTTTAGTAATAACAAAAATGCCTCAGAATTTTCATATTTTAGTTGTAGGAACAAAGATTTGAATTCCAGCATACAACATCAGGAACACAATCACTGTACATATTCCTGTTAAAACAGCCACATAAGCTGAAGGCAAGCAGCCTTTTGCTCACATAAGGGACCAGATGTTGATACAGGCAGTCCAAAATATCAGATAACATATGTTAAGCAATTCTGTTTTTATAGAGTGCATCTCTGATGTCAAATGCTATGGAGAATCAGCATAAGAACAATCAAGAGGTTTTTGCAGCCAATTGAGTCAAAATCCGTTTGTGATATAGTGCACGTAACTTTCGATACTTTGGAATGAACTCCATCAACTCTATCTCGCCAGCCAAAAGCTGTTGATGTAGTTTCTCAGATTCATCATCAACTTCACTTGCAGCTTCTGCACACAATCACAGACTGCACAATTAAATTTTTGCAACAGAAGAAGATGCACAGATGCAGGCAAGTACAAAAAGCAATATGAGCGTATTACAAAGACTCGTGAACTTTACTGCTTTCTGAGACACACCAACCTTACCTTGGAGCTTTTGCAACAAAACAGATTTACTCAATAGACTGCTCAAACCCCTCGCTTTCTGTCGTACATTGTCAAACTTCTCCCGAGCAGATGCCAGTTCTGATCTCCGTATGATTGCACACTAATTACCAACAACAAACTGATCAACATACAAAAAACACTTCTCACAGTAAACCATTATTACCACACCTTAATGTGAATATAATCTATTGCTCCACCCACACAATCACTGACAATAAATTCAGAAAGCAAGTATAATACAGTAAATTAAGAACTTTGTCCAGTAAGAAAAGAGCTTCTGTAGGACCTCTTGTTAAATTCAAACGCAAAAATTCTAACAGTACGCATAACCTCACATCACTGTGCACGAATGAATATGCAGGAAGGCAACTGCAACTTTTCATGAGACTTTAACACTTCCTGGCATCAAAGTGTATTGATGAGCTAAGATGAAGGTTTGCGAGCAAACTAATGCTGACTGAGACTTCAGTGAACTGGGCATGATGAAAAACTGCCTAATATATGGGCAAAACTCAAATGGTGTGATGAGAGTCGTGGGACTCACAAGCAGGGATAAACCCAGGGAGCCCAAAGCCCACAGGTTGGACTACCTATGTCAAGTTCCCAAGAGACACGGATCATTGATCTGCCTCGATCATTAGAAGGTGTCATAACCTTCAGAACAGTTTTCATCCTTTCGGTTCAAGAGGGATGTAGTTGAGGGAACTGGATTTATAAACATGCTAAAGCTGAGGTGTCTTGCCGCCTGGACCAGTCACAGGTCTTTGGACAGCTGATAAGGCAGACCTGTGAGGCAAGACCCTACCCTGCTATATACTTATTCGCTAGTCTGAGGTTGGTCTGAAAGGCATCTAGTAAGGCTAGCAATCAGTTCTCCTTGATGGCCACATGCATTTTGTCACATGTTCCTGCCTCAATAGCGTCACACATGACACATCCATGCTATTTCCCATCATGCTGCTGGGGAAATTTACATGACTCAGAACCCATCATATGTGGAAATTATCCATCACATGTAGAGGCTTTGCAGCTTCTTTAATTTGTTGTTTATTTTTTGTTGCTTCATTTTCAGAAATCTAACGAACCTAGCACCAGCAGTAAGATGCATAGGACAACTCTGTGTCATTTTCATTAACTCCAAAACCTATATAACAAAGATGCACTGATGTAAAAGTCCTTATTGCATGTGGGCATGTGCACACAAACATAGCAGGGTGCTGCCTCCTCATTAGAGTTTGGCGTGTATACACACCTGATTCTTTAACTCCGCAATTTGACTTTCCCGTTCCAAATTCTGCTCTGTTAAGAAAATGCACAAACAATGCACCAATCACTCCAGCTGAGCAAATGCTATCTCAAAAACCAACAGTACATTGTGAGGAGAACTAACATACTGGCAAGTTCAATGTTGCTTTTCCTCAAATCATTTTGCAACTGCAAAAGAAAACTCCAATCAGGCCAACCACAGCAACCAAATCAGACACTGCTGCTGTATATGTGATGATAGAGACAGATGAAAACAGTAAAGTTCACCCAAAAAAACCCAGGACAGAGACAGACAAAAAAGGGCAAAATTTTCCATTAGGAAGAATTAAAGGAGTTGCAAGCAAACATGTTAGATTCACATCTTTAAGGTCAAAGCAGCAGACAAACAAATCGTTGCAAGGACATAGAGATTGATACAGCACTTCCTACCATATTAAGAGTTTTCACTTGCTCGAGTGAATGCAGAAACTCATTGTATGCTTCCTTATCTGTCAGCAGTTTCCTTAGATCCTCTACACTGGAAAAAGAATGTGAGTCAGAATTGAAGCAATTGCTACCTGAAAAAAGCTGTATGCATAGGAAATAAAGATTTTTACCTTTTATCTCTCAAAGGAGGAAATGTACTGGCAAAAGCAGCTGTTGGTGAAGCACCTGCAGCAGAATGTGAAAGAGATCCTGGTTCATGGCTTAGAGATGACTTTGACAGTGTGCTCGCTCCTGACAACATGCTTCCATTTGTTGTAGAAGCCCGAGGTAAACTTGTTGTTGGACTAAGCACTGTTGGAGGATACCAAGATTGTGTGGGAATGTGTGATAAATTTGGTTGACCTTGAGGCTGTTGTTCACTTCTAAACTCCAGAGAACATCAATAGGTAAGAGTCTGCTTAATTTTAGCAACTTTGCACTATTTATATAATCTTAGATAAATCACCTCTCATTGCATCACTTCATGTAAGCACAATCTTAATGAAAAAATGGTCAGACCAGGGGTCCTATTAGCTGCTGGATAAAGTAGCAAGCTTCATATTCGGTGCTGCCAAAGCCCCAAAACTCACCCAACTGAGAATAAACTGTTTGTCAATGCTGACAACAAGTTTGTTTTCCACTTGGCATCATCATGGTAAGTGTTTGTTCATTGGATCCAACAGTTATTACTCTAATCTCAAAGTAAAGAAATTGGGATCTCTTAAAAAGTCTCACCCATCTTATCCTTGCCCTTCCAACAAGGAAAAACCAGGATGGGCATGCATAGGCCCTTAAAGAGCAAGACAACTAAACCTAGCTCCTTTCCTCAAACAATATTGCAATCTTCAAGTGTTCTTGCCCTTACTATAGACACACAAAATAATAAAAGCTAGAGTGAGGTACGTCACAAGGCAAGGAGGGTGATGGACCAAGCCGAGAATTTGAAATCCCTCCAAGTTCCATCCCAACAAATCAAGGCTCAATCTTTGGGAATTCTGGAACCCTTTGATGTCTACAGCAATCAGCAACACAAATCCTTGATCTAGCCCTTGATTCTAAATGCTTGGAAATCCAAGTTTTCTCTAAGATCTCAAGCCTAGACAAGCTTGTTGTGAAAAAAGTGATATTCTCATCATTTCATCACAAGAAACCCCTAATATTTGTCAGAAGAACAATGCGGGATTGCACGGGGACTATGAAGACAATTGTAGAGCAAATGCTCTACGAAATTGAGTTGAAATGTTGGCTGTCATTTTTAGAGTTTGGCAAGCAGAGTGCATGTGCACTTTTGTACACCCTACAATTGGATGCCAACATTGAAGAGATGACAAGGTCATTGCACACCTATGGATCAATTGTGCCACGTGAAATGGCTTAAATACAGCCATTCTATCACGAGAAATGCATGAGAAAATTAGGGAGATGCAAGGCATTACCTGAAGGAATGCATCTTGCAGGGATCCCAGCAATTGCCTTCGGTCAAAGGCAAGGGCAAAGCATTAAGATCGATGCATGAATAGGACTAAGGCTTCCTACAGCAAATGAGATCAATTTGGAATCTGTGTGGTTTTACATTGTTTGCAATGCGCAATAGTCTGGGAGCAAATTGCCATATGACTATGGACATCATGTATTCTTATGCATTATACTTGTTAGAGTGTGAAGGGATAGATTTATTGCACATTGGTCAAGGTTGGTAAGAGCAATTGAGGATACCATACTGAAGACAAGTCTGGGCTGATTCAAGATTAGGCATTTTATATTTATCACGAGGACGTGGGATGCTATAATCTTGCCAATAACATTTGATTAAGTTATTAATCAAATGTGCAAGGTTGTTTAGCATATGTGATTCACATGGCAGCTATTTCATGGTAACAAGCCAAGGACCCCGAAGATGCAGTAGATGCCAAATGCAAAAGTTATAATAAGTTATGTCTAACAAGAACTAGGCGGTACCTATTATCAAATTTTAACCTAGACAAGTTTTTTGGCCACTAATGTCAATGGTGACATTAGAGACTAGACACTAATTAATTAATTAATGCTAGTCTAAGGATCAATAACTGATCAAGGATACTTGAAAGACAAATTGGCCTAGCCAATTTAATTATTGGCTGGTGAAATTATTTTTGAGCACTAGAATAATTATTAAATTAATATTTTAAAATTTAATTTAATAAACTAGATAATGCTAAAAAATGAGATTGAAAGGCTGTCACTTAGCAAAACTTACTCGTGCAAGTGGGAAAAACGTTTTTAGGGACTAGTAGAGTATATTTCAACCATTGTGAGAGAGAAGGAGGCTATTAGACAACAAGGAGAGACCGCTAATGTGATTTGCAACCACCAAAGATCACTCCAAAATGTGACAACAATTTGAAGCTCTCTAGGAGCAGGTGACAGTAGCCCAAGACCCTTTTGGTGCAGATGACAGCATACAACAAGGGGCAGCGGTCTTTCTAATGGTCCTAAGCTATAGATGACAACTTCCATGGCTATTTGGGCAAGGCAATAATAGCTTTTCAATATTTCTTACAATGAAACTCTGAAATTTCTCTCTCTACAACATCCTCTCTCATCCCCCAACCATCTCTTAAAATATCCTGGCATTTTCCAACAAGTTAAGCCATCAAAGGGAGAGATTTCGATCAATCTCTACTGTAAACACTAATTTACAACAAAAATTAGGGTTTTGATAGCCGCCCCAAGATGTTGCTAAAAATTGAGGACCTACAACTTGAATTCCAACAGCTGAAATTGAGGAATTTCAAGGAGATTCAAAAGGTCAACCAACTAATATCAGATTTGAGGCTAAATTTGTCTTTCATGGAGCAACAAGCTGAAGGCCAATCTCCAAGAAAACCAAGGGGCAAATTGGTTTGGAGGCTTGCTAGTCAATTTTGACAGCAAGAGACACTTGCATAATAGCGAAGGAGATTAGAGGATTTTAGTTGTACTCCTTCCATTTGCAATATAAGATAAAGAAATATTGCAAGGGACACCAATTTTGGGGACATGTTCAATGTCCAAGATTTAAGTGGTAAAGTGTGCATCTTTAGTTTACGTGAAATTTATGCTTACTATAGTTAGTACTTAATCAAGTTATTTATCACTCTATCTGAGAAGGAAAGCTGGTTTCATGGTTCCATTGCCACGATACCACTCAATCTCCCAATTTGGTGGGCCCGAGATACTTGATTGTGTGAGAGTGCACAACGAAAGAAGGAACTCGAACACAGAGGAAGAGAGAGACAATCTGCAAGAGAAGAAAAGAAACATGTACTGAATAAGGAACAAATGCTAAATACAAAAGAAGGACTAGTCAATCCCTAAACGCAGCTCACAACATCAATGAGGGCACCAGATCAAGCTGATGATAACGGCAACACCGAAGATGAAGGAAGATGATGGAGTCGAAGTGTGCACCTGCCAAGGAAGAAGGGAGGATGATAATCTAACTAACTGCCAAGTGGGAAATTGTTACAAATAGCCAAAAACCCCAAAAATTGACCGACCTGAAATTTGGGGCCAAAATATATCAAACCACCACTTAATGCTAGTAGAAATGCCAAAAATGCTCAAAAAAATCCTAGAAAGGGTGGACAATGTCCGACAGGTGAGGCAGACTGAAGAATGCAAAAACTTTCTCGGAAAATGCACATAAAATCTCAACTAGAGAAGAAAATGAACTGCAATACAATAAACTAAATGCTCTAGAATGAGCTACCTCCTCCCTCAAAACAAGTGGCAGACAAGTGAGAGCTCCTAAAGTCCTCGTCTGACTCAGACTAAGACTCACACGAAAGAGATGGCAAGGCATGACAAACATGACTGCTAACACCCCCTCTCAGATCCTCGATGTAGCGGAAGGCCAAGAGAGAAACGAATCCTGGAGTGGCAAGGGCAATGCCAATGTCAATGAAGTCCGTCAATGAAGATTTTCGATGAAGAAACTCCTAGCGATCCTAGGAATCCCCCTTTAAAACAGTAGAGGCCCAGAAATCTACAGCCACATAACCGAGATTGTCCCCCTCTGAAAGGGATGGGGAATATTAGGGAACCACCAGAGAAAAGGGTGGGGGATGGGAAGGAACCTGTGGAAAAGAGGGTACACAAGCGGAAATGGGTGTAGCAATAGATAACTGCCTCGGAGGACCCTGCATAAGAAAAGAGAAATGGAGCCTATAAAGCTCGCTCTCCTGCCAACCTGTCGCAATAACAGCCCCCGTTGAAGAATCCTCAATACAAACAGCTTGCTCGATGAAGAAACCCGGATACCAAGCCTTGTGAGGCCATAAACTGAGAAGAGTGAAAAGCCCAAGTCCGGAACATAAAGAGCTTGTGAAAGGAAGCTCTACGTGCGGTCGGGAAATAAAGGCAAAGTGCCAACACCACAAATAGACATCGAAACAATGTCACCAACAATGTGACTAGTCACTAAACCCTCAAAAGAGCATAGATCCTACAACAAATCACTTCGTGGAGTCATATGACTAGAAGCTCCACTATCAACCAGCCAAGGCCTCTCAAAAGATGAGGCAACCACTGAAGAACGCTCCTCCAAGTCACCAATATGAAGGAACACTGACTCATGGGTACCACCGAAGTAGAGGTAGAAGGCTCGGATGTTTTAGCTCCATCCTTTGCTCCCGAACGAAGGTGAGGATACTTCTTCCAACATTTCTCCTCCGGATGTGTCCCCTTCCCACAATATGGGCATCTAGGCTTCTCCGAGTCGAAGTAAGATGCTGAAGAACTCTCCTTTCTTTTAGCCTGTGACTTCCCTTTCTTCTGTGTGCCCCCCCCCCCCCCCAAACCTGCAACAAAAGCTTTAGTGGAGATGGATCCACTAGCTACCTCTTTTGCGCGCTCGTCATGCTCCAAAACAAGCGGAGCAAGCTCCTCCTTAGAAGCTTCTCATGGATCCTCGATGTAAGAAGGCTGGTGTAGAAGATATCAAACCGAGGAGATGGCAGCCGAGTCAAAAGAATCATGGCTATATCCTCGGAAGAGATCATCCTGCTAAGGGACACAAGCTTATCCCTCATGTCCTCCCAACCTATTGATATGATTCTTCATGGAAGAAGAATCATCAACAGCGAGCATCTGTAATTTCTTCTCGAGAGTAATCCGATGGGCAAATGTCTTCTAATGGTACAAAGAAGCAAGCATTGTCCACACTTCCGCTGCTTTCCGCAACATGTGCACATGTACTAGGACCAAATCCTATAAGCTCATAAAGAGGAAAGATCAAGCTCTCAAGTTGAGCCGATCCCATAAGGCCGCACGATCCATCGATGATCCAATGGTGGGATCCTCCACTGGACAAGGAATAGGGTGGGTAACAAACTCCCAAAGATTGAAGGTATCAAGGATACACTCCACCTTACACAACCAAAGCGAGTAGTTGGAACCATCAAGCCCGTCTTCTTTGGGCAAATAAGGAAGTACAGGCACCTGTATAAAAGGTGCCATGGAAGGCATATGAAGGCCAACAAAACAAGCCTTCTGTGAAACATACAAAGAACGGGGAATAGAGGGATCTCGTACAAATGGGCTAAGTGACCTCCGATCGCTACATGAACTAGCACAAAAGTCTCTCTGTCACTTAGAGAAAGGAATAGAGACCTCACTAAGAGAGGGAAGTAATAGAGACCTCACCCTCTAAGTCAGCAAAGAGCTGGTGATAAGACATCTTCGTATATATCTTCAAAACACCCACAAAAATCTGTGTTTAATGTGATAACAATGACGAAACAGAAGGACATCAACTATAATTGGTATAGATGCTCCACATGATACTGTCACCTGATGTAGCAACCTTGTGTTTGCAGTGGAAAATGACTGTGATGATGACAACTAGTCCACAAAAAGATGACGACTTGAGCAGAGGAGCAAACGCCAAGGAAAAGGAACAGTCACCTTGATGTAGATGCCAATAGAGCCCCGGATGGTGACGACTACCACCTTCATGTTGCCACCAAGTCTCAAAATGAGGTCGCCAAGCTGTGGATGAAGCCGCCTTGCCTCAGAGAGGGTCCGCTCTGCACAAGAAGGGTGTGGATGCAAAAAACACACGTGATTTTGGCTACGTTTTGGGCAGCCTTGGTAGTCTCTACGAGAAGTCAGCTCTATGTCGCTCTTAGGCAATGATACCATGCTCTGATACCATGTGAGAGTATGCAATGAAAGAAGGAACTCGAACAAGAGGAAGAGAGAGACAATTTGCAAGAGAAGAAGAAAAGAAACCTGCACTGAACAAGGAACAAATGCTGAATACAGAAGGACTTATCAATCCCTGCACGTAGCCCACATCGTCAATGAGGGCACCAGATCAAGCTAATGATGACGGCAGCACCGACAATGGAGAAAGATGACAGAGTCAGAGTGTGCACCTGCCAAGGAAGGAGGAAGATGATAATCTAACTGACTGCCAAGTGGGAAATGGCTATAAATAGCCAAAAAACCCAAAAATTAGGCGACCTGAAATTTGAGACCAAAAATATGTCGGATCAGCATTTAATGCTAGTCCACCGACCAACATTTAATGCTGGTTAAAATGCCAGAAATGCTGATAAAAATCCCGGAAAGGGTGGACAATGTCCGGCAGGTGAGACAGGCTGAAGAATGCAAAAACTGCCCCAGAAAATGAACATAAAATCCCAACTAGAGGAGAAAATCCACTAAAATGCAATAAACCGAGTGCTCTAGAATGAGCTACCTCCTTCGTCAAAACAAGTGATAGACAAGTTAGAGCTCCTAAAGTCCTCATCTGACTCAGGCTAAAGCTCACAGGCAAGAGATGACAAGGCATGACAAACATAACTACTAACAAATTGAAGGTCAAAAGCTTTGCTCTAGCACTAAAATTGTATTCAGTTGAGCATAACAATAAGAATGTCTTCAAATAGTGAAACGGGATCAAGCAGGGATGATACTTCTCAATCTGGAAGTTCACAAAGTGTTGGGAAAAATGCAATGCTTGATCTTGGACAAGGCATAGAGCATGGACAGCAAGCTGAGAATGAGGGAATTGGACAAGAGGTGGGTCCTTCTAGGTCTCTTGAAGCCGATCACTGGTAAGAGGAAGAGGAATTTAATGAGACCAATGTAAAGATCAATTGAGGACAGCAGTTGAAATGTTTATGCAATTGGCAAATGATCCTCAGTTTATGCACTTTTTGAACCCTTAAAGGAAGGCAACAAAGGCAAAAAGGAAAAATCATCTTTGAGAACTTCGAGACAACAAGATACACTAAAGGAAGAGCCAATACAATAGCATGATGTTCCAAATGTGGATATTGAGTATAAACCAATGATGCTAGTGGGGCGATTGATGCATATGCAAAGCTAAATTGGAAGTGTCAATCCAATGCTTTTTGGACAACAGAGCATGCATACAATGATGGGGCAGCCATGATACTTTGGTAGTCGCACTAGTTTCCATGTTATGGTGGGTCATGGGCCGCATGTGGGGATATATGACACAATTCCTTATCATATGCAACAACCAATAAGTGGTATGCAAGGCCCAATGTATCCAAGTATGGCTGGCAATATGCATGACCCCATGTATAACAATGTTGGCAAGATACCGGGGCACAAAGTGGCAAGTTTGGTAACACATATATACAACCCACTGTGTTTGTGACTCATGGTATTAATGCTAGTTATGCAAACTCTGTATAGTGTTGGCCATGAGGAAAAATGCTACTAGTAATGCATGCAATGTATGGTAAAATGTATCTTGGTATGGCTGGTAGTATGCAAATTCCCATGCACAGTCACATTGCAATGGCCCAAAGTATGCAAACAAGAATGGTTCCTAATGCATCTGCTGCTCTTAGCATGTCAGGTACATATGAGAGGCTAGTCAACTAGAAGCAATGTTGCATATTACTTAAGTTGAAATTGCAACAATGTGAAAGTATAAAGCATCACAATGCTTAAGGGAAAGAAATGCCTACAATCTAGTGGAGGTTTCAAGGCAAGTAAAGTTAAAGTTTCCATATGCTTGTTGTTGAAGCTTCAGCATTGTTTCACCAATAGATGCAAAGTGGATGGAAGAGGATGACTTGGCAAGCCATCCTCACTTCTTGCGGCTTTACCTAGATGCCCTTCTATTATAGCTAACTTCAATTTGGGCTTAGTCAGGTTCGAAAGAGTAAGGGTCCGGAGTATTGCATGATGGTCAAGGGGAAGGTAACACTTCCACTCCTCCAATGAATAGCTCCAAGATAGAAGATGCACATGTGAGAATGCTCACGAAATAAAAGTCACTGTAACTGAGCCACATTACACTTTTGATGTAGTCGCAATGATAAAAGTTGCACAGAACAACTTGAGGAATACAAGGGTCACCATCCCTAAAATTTAGGGAGTTACTATTTTTGGACCCCAAAATCTATCCGCGTCATTGTCTTCGTTTTTACACGAGGATTAATTCTCTGGTCTGTGCCGAGATCAAATTTTGCACTGATCATGGAGAATTTTAGACCGGAAGGTTTAAACGGGAAAATTGTTACGTGTATGCCATGTGACACAAATTCCCAAAAGAGAGAGAGAGAGAGAGAGAGAGAGAGAGCATTAAAAAAAACGTAATAGGCATAAGGGGCAGATAGGAGAATGAAGTTTGGAGAAGTTAAGGGCAGATTGCTGCAAGAAAACCAACCATGGAGAATACTTCTACGTCTCTGACTCAAGCACGGAGGTAGAGCTTGCTCCCTCTGATCACCTCTCTCTCTATTCTCAAAAGAAATGCTCTACATGATGGATTGATTCCATCGAAGGTACAATTCTGTGTTTTCTTTGTTCATGCTGAATCTGAACAGTGAACTCTGCACATGCTGAATAAGAACTGAAACCAGCCTTCCTTCTTGGAATGGGTGGTGATAACCTAATTTAAGAGTTAATTGCAACAATAAATAAATGCACATAAAATGAAATACACACTTTACCATAACATTCTTGGACAGTAGACACCCTGTTGGCCCCAAAATTGGCGCCCCTTGCGGTATTTCTTAAGCTTTCATTCAATTGGAAAGAGTACAACTTGAGATTCTTCAATCTCCTCCTGCTAACCAATTGCTCTTGCTGTCAGAAATGTCCAGCAAGCCTTTTAGGGCATTTGCCCCTTGTTTCACCCAGGACTTCTTCTCCAATTTGACCCTTGGCTGGCCAAATGCTGCCCCAAATCAATTCGGGATGGGCTGGCTCCTGAAATCCCTTGATAACCTTCAATTATCAGCTGCTGATTTCAGTCCCTTGAGCCTTCAATCTCTGGCACGGATCCCAAGGTGGCTGCTAAACCCTAATTTCTACTGTGAATTAGGGTTTACTGCAGAAATTACAAATCAGCCCACCAAAAATGGCTCAGATCTCCTCCAAATGGCTGAGAATTGCTGAGAATGGCTGAGCATAGGCTGAGGGAGATGAGAGAATGCTGTAGAGAGAGAAAATTTTGAGATCTGTCGCGAAGAACTGATCAAAATCAGCTGCTGCCCTGCTGTACCAGCCCCAAACGGATACACCAACAACAATAGGAACATCAGAGATTGATCTTCAGGAGAAAGTGCATCAGCAGCAATTGTCAGCTTCCCAAGGTCAAGAATATGCAATCTCCATCACCAAAATGGTCTCCAATGGCTGGGAATTGGCCCCAAAAGCTGACAGCAACAGTCCAACACCTCTTTCCAACAACTCCAAAATGAAAAAACGAGATTTCCCTCTCCCTTCAGCCCTATTTAGCCTTTCCCCCACTTGCATGGAAAAGTTTTGCCAAGCGGCAGCTTTCTTAATCCATTTTCAGCAATTTCCAGCCATTTAATTAATTTTCAGAATTAATTAATTCTGAAAATTAATTCAGCCCTTGATCCATGCCCAGAAAATTGACCTTGCCCATCCAAAAATTAACTGGCTAGGCCATTTGCAACCCAAAGTGGTCCCATGCATTAATTGACCCTTGGACAAGCATTAATCCATTAATTAATGCCTAGTCCCTAGTGTCACCACTGACACTTAATGGCCAATTAATGATCCTAGGGGCAAACTAACACCAAAATTCACCTAGAATCTAACAAGTGTAACTTGCTACAACTTTTGCCTTTGACACCCATCTTTTTCACAGGGTCCTTCGGTCTTCAACTGTGAGAAAGTAGCTTGCACCTCACATGTGCAACACATGTGCATCTTTTAATTGCACATTTGATTAATCCTTTAATCAAATGTCAATTAAACATAAGCAAAGTATCAAATTTTCACGTCCTCGTGACAAGAACAATGAACTCTGTTCATGCTGAATCAGAACAGTGAACTCTGTACATGCTGAATCATAAGAACAGTGAACTCTGTTCATGCTGAATCAAAACAGTGAACTCTGCACATGCTGAATAAGAACAGTGAGCTCTGTTCATGTTGAATCAAAACAGTGAATCGTAAGAACAGTGAACTCTACTCATGCTGAGTAAGAACAGTGAACTCTGCACATGCTGAACAATAAGAACAGTGAATTCTGCACATGCTGGACAGTAAGGGATGTTGATCTGGACATGCTGTACTATTCCTATGCAGCCGGGATTTACTTAGAAGAGATGAAAAAACAACTGTTCACAAGTTATGTATTTTGGAACATTACCATTTTTGTAATTTTCTATCTTTTTAATTGATAAAGAAATACCGAGAGGGGCGCCGGTCTTCGGGGCCAATTTGGTGTTGAGCGAGGGAGAGAGGTCTCTATTTATGTGTGTGTATGTAAAGTCCAGGTAGAGAGATTGCAAACATGGATAAAGGCAAAGGAAAACTCACCCATGAAGAAGAGAGTTCTTCTTTTGCTCATAGACACCGAAGAGAGAGTATTGGTGCACAGGTGTCAACATCTTCTAGAATCGAGATTGAACCACATGATGAGGAGCAAGAACAAGAGGACTTGTTTATGGCACAACTTCTCAGTATGGTTGGCTCTTTTCAACAACTCGTAAAGAATCCTCGGATGCAAAAAAAATTTAAGTCACATAATGAGGATTCTCAGGCCGAGTCATCACATCATACAATAAAGCGCTCAGATCTAATATTGATACATATGTCAGATCTTGCCTTGTATGTCAAAAGGTCAAATTTGATAGACAGAAGACACCAGGGTTATTGCAACCACTACCTATTCCAGAAAAGCCATGGGAAAGTATTGCCATGGATTTCATTTTTTATCTTCCAAGACCTTCTTCAGGGAATGATGGAATCTGGACTATCATTTGCAGATTCAGCAAACAGGCACATTTCATTCCTATAAGGAAAAAGATTAAGTCAGAACACATGGTAAAGATATTTATGCAAAATATCTTCAAGCACCATGGAATGCCACAGTCAATTGTCAGTGATAGAGACCGAAGAATGACTAGCTTGTTTTGGAAAGCATTGTTTGAAAACATGGGCACTACACTGAAATTTTTATCTTCTTTCCATCCACAAACTGATGGACAGTCTGAAGAAGCAAATTCGACTGTTTAGATTTACTGAAGTATTATGTTTCAGATCATAAGACTTCTTGGGAACACTACTTGCCATTGGTTGAGTATGCATACAATAATACAGTGCACTCATCTACTGGCAAAGCACCTTTTGAGATTGTGGAAGGTGGAAAGAAATTGCCTCCCATTTTGCAGACAAAAGATAACATCTTTGAAGCGTCATGTCCTTTTGATGTAATCTTGGTACTATTTAGTGGATAGCTAGTCATTCTAGCAGTTTCTCTTATTTTTATCTTGTTTTGGCAATGGTTTTGGCATGTTTATTGCTAATTACAGTAGGTTTTTTCTGCATAGTCTGCCTCTGTTTGACTCATTATGGCTAGTCATCTAAAAAATAATGGTCTTATTGCGTTTTGAAATGGCACGTTTGAGAAAACACAAGGGCAATGAACATTTGTTTCCAAAGTTGAGTATGCGTTATTATGGCCCTTTTCAAGTCTCAAAGAATATCAATGACATAGCATATAGGGTGAAATTGCCAGAGAATTGGAAAATTCATAATGCATTCCATGTGAGCCTATTGAGGCCTTTTATTGGTGAACTGCCTGAAGATTTGGTTCAAGAGGAACAGCGTTAAGTAGAGGAATTAGATGAGATTCTAGTTCCTGAGCAAATCTTGGCACATAAGGATAGGAAAGTGAAAGATATAGTTATAAGAAGATTTTTGGTGAAGTTCAAAAACTATTCATCAATGGATGCCAAATGGATGGAAGAGGCTGAATTGGCAGATTCGCCTCAGTTATTGCAACTTTACCGAGAAGCTTTCTTACTGGAATCCACAGTGACTTAGAATGATTTTCAAAGCAATGTACATTCTCTATTGTACAGTTGAATATTGTATCTCATTGAATAATGCATAATGTATAGCTTACATTTAGCATTAACATGTGTATCATTGAATGAAATCTCAGTGCTTCGAAGTTGTATTTGTTACACTTCAGTTGAATGAATATGCATGTTGTGACACTAATAGTTCGCGCATACGTGCTATCGCCCTGTGTTGCATCCGGAAACATGTATATTAGAAAGGCTCCTAATAATCATAGTTGGATACAATATGTAATCCTCCATCTATGTGAGACTTGAACTTGCGATGACACAAATGGTAGTGGGGAAACTCCTACCATCGCCCCGTGTCATCTGTTAGCAAGTGATACATGCGATGGCACTAATAACATGGAGAATCTTGTTATCGCCCTGTGTCATCCGTTAGCATGTGTGGCATGCAATCGAGGTCGCTTGGTTCTTTCAAGAGGGGGGTATATCACCAGGTGGTAATACTTTTTATAGTTGCTTTTCTTATTTACTTATATAAATATTTTATTTTTCTTTTCTTTTATTGCTGTTGCTTTTTACCCCAAGAGTTCTCTTGGAATAAGCAGGATCTTTGCATGGCCAGAAGAGGCAGCCATTGGGACAAATTGGACTAATGGTTTGTTTGAGCCTTAGCACCAATTCCATATTGAATGGGCACTGAAGAATAGAATGCCAGTGGTTTGGGACTGTGTGCTTAGCCACTGGAGATGGTGCAGGACAATGAGCCTAGCCAAGATAGAATATGCACATGTGAAAATGCTCACTAAATAAAAGTCATTGTAACTAAGCCACATTACACTTTTGATGTAGTCGCAATGATAAAAGTTGCACAGAATAACTTGAGGAATGCAAGGGTCACCATCCCTAAAATTTAGAGAGTTACTATTTTTGGACCCCAGAATCTGTTCGCGTCATTGTCTTCGTTTTTACACAAGGATTAATTCTCTGGTTTGTGTCGAGGTCAAATTTTGCACCGATCATGGAGAATTTTAGACCGGAAGGTTTAAACGAAAAAATTGTTACATGTATGCCATGTGGCACGAATTCCCAAAAGAGAGAGAGAGAGAGAGAGAGAGAGAGAGAGAGCATTAAAAAAAACGTAATAGGCATAAGGGGCAGATGGGAGAATGAAGTTTGGAGAAGCTAAGGCAGATTGCTGCAAGAAAACCAGCCATGGAGAGTACTTCTACGTCTCTGACTCAAGCACGGAGGTAGAGCTTGCTCCCTCTAATCACACCTCTCTCTATTCTCAGAAGAAATGCTCTGCATGATGGATTGATTCCATCGAAGGTACAATTCTTTGTTTTCTCTGTTCATGCTGAATCTGAACAGTGAACTCTACACATGCTGAATAAGAACAATGAACTCTGTTCATGCTGAATCAGAACAGTGAACTCTGCACATACTGAATCGTAAGAACAGTGAACTCTACAAATGCTGAATAAGAACAGTGAACTCTGTTCATGCTGAATCAGAACAGTGAACACTGCACATGCTGAATCGTAAGAACAGTGAACTCTGCTCATACTGAGTAAGAACAGTGAGCTCTGCACATGCTGAACAGTAAGAACAGTGTGTTGGACAGTAAGAACAATGAATTCGGCACATGCTGGACAGTAAGGTATGTTGATCTGGACATGCTGTACTATTCCTATGCAGCTAGGATTTACTTAGAAGAGATGAAAACCAACTATTCACAGGTTATGTATTTTGGAACATTACCATTTTTGTAATTTTCTATCTTTTAGTTGATAAAGAAATACCGAGAGGGGCGCCAAGCTTCGGGGCCAATTTGGTGTCGAGCGAGGGAGAGAGGTCTCTATTTATGTGTGTGTATGTAAAGTCCAGGTGTTAATTGAAGGAACTACCGCTTTATGTGAGTCATAGACCGGTTGCAAAAGGTACTGAATCATGGCGGCAACTGGGACAATAAAGTGATCACCATGTCTTCAGAGGAAATGGGCTTCCCCACATTTTGAATCTGCATCTGAAGCTGTTCAAGCTTGTTGATGTGTTCTCGAAGCGAAGAAGACTTAGTCATGGACAAGGTCCGCATCTGCACCTCCAAAGAAACCCTCTTCATCAACGTCATCCGATTGTACATCTGGTCAAGCTCCAACCATATCTTGCGAGCCACCGTCAAGTGCTCAATGTGAGATATCACGTCTGTAGTATAAGACAGAAAAAGAAAAGAATGAATCCTGGCATTTAATTTGTCCCAATGAGACTGGGCTTTGGTCAACTCCGCACAAGCACCGGAAGAGAGTTTGGACTCATCTCTCACTGAGGGCCAGTTGATCTCCTCCATCACAAGCTCCGCCAAATCATAAGACTCCAATATGGCCAACATCATCACTCGCCAAATACGGTAATTGTCGCCATCAAGGTTCTAATCTGATGGAAAAGCATGTAGAATAGGGACCTTCCGGTCCATGATAGCCTGGAACTCCACGTCAGTCTATAGACATCTTCACCTGCAATGCCTGCACAAACACAAAAGAGGTCCCCTCTGACTATGAAAATGCAGCCTGCTAGGGCTCTTGTCTCCGATTCTCGAACCTTCTTCAACCGCGCCGAAGGCGATGAAAGGTAAAATCTGCACTTGAAGGCCAAAAACACGACCTCCTTCCTTCTCTAACAGCAGAAAAACAGCAGCAACTTCAGCAAATCTTCTCTTTTCTCGCATGCCCACGCTCGCCTCAACCTTGTGTTGCGCTAAAAACTCTTCTTCAAATAGGTCCACCCTAGGTCAAACCCTAGGTCAGTCCAATGCTTTGATACCATGTCAAAATGAAGCAATGCGGAAGCGAATGACCATGACAAAGAGTGAACGGAGAGAGGAGAGAGAGAGAGAAAGAGACAATGAAACACAGAAAATCTGCAGTGAAGAATGCTGTATAAGAATGCAGAATTATACACGGGTGCAGAGAGAATATCTGCGTATGTCTCTGCCTTGAGGACCTTGATCTCCGTCAGCCCGAGTGTTATCTCAGCAGGCTGTAATCTGTCAGATACAAGTGATCAAAACTGCTGGAACTCAGCCTTCAAAAAGGCTGAAAATAATGCCTCGAAAAATGCCCAAAATAGGCAGGTTGGCTGCATTTAATGCAGCCAACTGCAGTCGGACGAACAGTCCGACCACTGCCACGTGGCAAAACTGTCATGTGGCACTGCTGACGTGGCAAGGGAGCTGACAACTGCTAACACGTCTCTCTTGATACTATCACGGCAGTGTCTTCTATCCTTGCTCTTCGAATAGGCACCCTTCAACATCTATAAATAGACAAGCTGCCCACCATTCAACCTTGTCCTTAGGTGCAGGTTTCTCACTCTACAACGCAAATTTCAATCATCAGCCAACTACCATCTGCTATCCAACCATCACCGATTACAATCCACTTTCCAACCCTGGGTGGCCTATTTTCACCCATCGCCTTGCTGTTTGGAAATCTCCATTTGATGCATCATCATAGCACTTGATTAGCCTACGTTTTCAGCATCTGATGCCAGGCAACAAGCTGGTGCCACCTCTCCCACCGGGCAATTGTTGCAATACCTGCGTTTTTGTGGTCCAGCACACCATCTACATTAGCAAACACCTCTCCTATTGTTGCCTCAGTTCCCTAACACTCTTGTGCTCAACGTTTGGTGTTTCGCGCACTCCAACACTTTGACTGGTGATCACAATACTTGGGATCCATCTTCGGTGATGGATGTCACTCTCCGACATTGCGTTGCTCTACCCTTGGGCATTTTGTACACTCTTACATTCATTTACAGCATTCATTCACTTCAGAGTTTCTTCTCTCTATGATTGAGTTTTGAGTTTTTGCCTTGTGTTTTACATCTGAGTCTTGCTTGTCTCTGTCTTAGTCTTTGTGTTCCAGTCTTGATCGTACATGCTATGTTTCCTCAATGCAAACCCTAGCATACCTTCACATTTCCATGTGCCGTTTCTATGGATGTTAGAATTGGTCAATTATGGGTAGTGCCTAATGCAATTTGTGTGGTGTGGACACTTATTACAATGTTAGTGTTTCTAAGACTTTAACAGTAGTGACACTAGACTTTATAGTTCAATTAACTCCAATTGAGTTAGGGATAGGTCTAACTTACTTAAGACCTATTGTATTTTCATTCTAACAGTAGTAACACTAGACTTTATAGTTCAATTAACTCCAATTGAGTTAGGGATAGGTCTAACTTACTTAAGACCTATTGTATTTTCATTCTAACAGTAGTAACACTAGACTTTATAGTTCAATTAACTCCAATTGAGTTAGGGATAGGTCTAACTTACTTAAGACCTATTGTATTTTCATTCTATCATTCTTGCACTTGCATCTTTTGAGTATGGAACTACTACCCACTCTTGCACATTGTCTACTGCTCACTCACTCTCTTCCTTCATTTCCAACACTTTGTATCAGAGCTAGACACGTCGGCTCCATCTCTCCACCGCTTAGCTACTGCCACCCATACGAAGTCCACTCAACCGACAAAGAAAGAGAAACTACTATTTTGAAGGGAGGACCTATTGTTTTGAAAGAGATGTATTTTGGAGAATAAGCTACTATTGTTTTTAGCCTGCACACAGTTTCATACACAATCTTGCACACAGCCCTACACATGCAGCCTCTCTCAACCCTGCTCCTGTATCAGTATTGTTCTTCAATTAGTGTAGTATTCTTTCTTTATCTTTTGCTTTCTCTTTCTCTTTCTCTCTACTTCTCTCTATATTCGTACTCTTCCATTGCGCACTCTCACATGGTATCATCGTCTAAGTGAGGACATAGTCTAGAGATTTCTTGCAAAAAAGCAAGTTTCATCGTGGAGAAGCAGCCCAAATCTTCAAAACACAGATTTTCAGGCTATGTTTGCTGCATTTAGCGCTCATTCAAGTGGTCCATCCCCGTTCGACCTTCTGGTAGCCAGGCGACTTCCTCAAGAGCTAGGCGATAACATCTAGGCATCAATTGGCCCTTGTTTTCCTGCATTTTGCTGAAAATGCAAATTTCTTGTAATAGGCAATAACTTTCTAGCAAGCAACAATTTTCCCTAATAAACAACGCATCTCCAGTCCCTGTAGAGCTAACTGTCTTCTATCTCCTTCGTTGTCTCCCTCCAAACATAGCTTTCTGGGTGATTGCAAGATCGAAGATGTATTACGAATTTATAACGAGCAATACTTGACACCTTCGATCTTTGGGCTCTTATTTCAAATTCCATCCCCTATCCTAAGGAGGATCCAACAGATGGGACTTCTATGGACCAAGCAACCTTGTGGGGTCGGCTCAACTCTCAAGCCCAATCCTTTCTCCTTATGGGTTTACAAGATTCTATCCTTGTGCATGTTCACGGGCTAAAGACCGCGGTAGAAGTATGGAAGAAGCTTGCATCTTTGTATCAGCACAAGATGTTTCCCCACAAGACTTCGCTTGAGAAGAAGTTGCGGATGCTCGGTCTTGATGATTCCTCCTCTATGAAGGAGCACATCACGAAGATGGAGGACACGAGAGGTAAGGTTGCCTCTCTTGGTTCAATCATATCCTCTAAAGACATGGCTATGATCCTTTTGACTCAACTGCCATCTCCTCGGTTCAATGTCCTCTACACCAGTCTTATCACATCGAGGACCTGCAAGACACTCTTATGGGAGGAGCTTTCACCGCCTTGTCTTGGAGTATGACAAGTGAATCAAAGAGGTTGGGGCTAGTGGTTCTGGCTCCACCATAGTTACCTAGAACAGGGAACGGGAACGGGAACGGGGGGAACGTCCAAGGTGGGGGAACGGGAACGGGGGGAACGGCACATGTCTTAAGTGCCCCAAATATGCCCTGCATGACCAAGTTGCCCCAAAGAATGTCCCTCTAATTGCCCCAATACCCCTCAATGTTCCAAATTGACTCGAATGTCCCAAAATTGACTCGATTACCCCCATAGCTCCAAATTGCTCTGAATTGCCCCAATTATTCTAGTTTCCCTTGAAATTAGACAATATAAATGGATGATTACCTTGGAATTGAGAATAGGCTGAAATTTGATTGTGATTTGCAAGAGTTCATAATGCATCAAATTTGAACTTTGCATGGACTCCTGATTGGCTTGTGGGTTGTCTTGACACTTTGAATATTCAAAGAGAAAGAGAGAGAGAGAGAGAGAGAGAGAGAGAGAGAGAGAGATTAGTGTGTGCACATTAGGCGATGGACATGAGTGAACATTTGGTAGAAGGAGTGTGATACAAGCAAAAAGAGAAAACGTGGAAAAATGTAAATTTCTGGTCAACAGGCCTGGAACGGCCGTTCCAAACAGGGAATGGCAGGGGAATGGCAAGGAACGGCAGGGAACATTAGGGAACAGCAAGGAACGTTCCTTGGCCGTTTCACCTCCTCCAAGGGTCTGGAACCCGTTAAACCGTTCCTACAGGCCGGAACGGCCGTTCCCTATTTCTATGGGCTCCACCAAGGCATTTATTGCACGTCTAGGTGGAGAGAAGAAAAAGAAGGCACA
Source organism: Lygodium microphyllum (assembly GCF_053477565.2). Lineage (NCBI taxonomy): Eukaryota > Viridiplantae > Streptophyta > Polypodiopsida > Schizaeales > Lygodiaceae > Lygodium > Lygodium microphyllum. Next base: position 89,769,003 of record NC_141146.1, on the reverse strand, counting down.
AGCCAAGGACAAAAATCAAGAGGACAAGAAGGATGAGAAGGAGAAGCCCAAGTGCCCATACTGTGGAAAGGGCACTCATCCCGAGGAGAAGTGTTGGCAAAAATATCCCCATTTGAAGCCAAAATGGAAGGATTCAAAGGATGTGAAGGCTGTCCTGGCAACAACAAAGTCTATCTTTGTGCATATATTTGCCAAGGAGGATATAGCTCTTGCTTCTTCCACTTAGAAGAAGCCTTGGCTCATTGACAGTGGGGCCTTCTCACAAGACCTACGGACAAGATTGGCTTCAAAATGTGAATGCCAAAGGGGGCATAGTCACCATTGGTGACAACTCTACTATTTTCGTCCAAGGAGTGGAAACTATTCCTTCATTGCCAAACAAGCAGCCTTCTTCAAACTTCGACCAAAGTTCTCTATGTACTAGATTTAGATTTTAACCTATTGTCTATTCATGGTCTTATACGGCTTGGTACCCGCATGGGCTTTACACAGGATACAGTGACAGTGGAGGATGAGTCTACAAGTGTCGTTCTTTGGACAAGATCCTAGGAGGGTGGGCTTTACACGCTCACCACCTTAGCCATGAGGTCTTCCCACAAGCTTGGGCTTCTTTGACATGCTTCTTATGGTCATCTCAACTTTAATGCTATCCCATGGGCTTCTCAGAAGAAGATGGTGAAGGGAAGTCTTGATTTCCCTCCTATGCACACTTTGTTCCCTAGCTATTTGAGGGGGCAAGCAACATAAGTAATCACATCCCCAAGTTGCCGCTAGGAGGGCTTCTACCTCGCTTGAGTTGGTTCACACCGACCTTTGTGGACCTATAGGCACACCCTCCCTTGGGAAGGCCAAGTATCTAATGTTGATTATAGACTTCAATCGTTATGTGTGGCCTTATTTTCTAGAGTACAGAAGCAAGGCATACTCATGTTTTTGCAAGTGGAAGGTGTTTGTGGAGACACAAACTACTTCAAAAGTTCGAGGCATATAAGCAAACCATGGTGGTGAGTTTACTTCTAACCTCTTTTCTTAATTTTGCGGGGATCACAGCATTCCGATGGAGTATACCCATCCAAACACACCCTCAAAGAATGGTGTGGTGGAGCGTACGAATTCAAAACATGCTAGAGATTGCTCAATCGATGTTGGAGCATGAGGTCTTCCTCGTAGCCTTTAGGGTGAGGTGGTGGCTCCTGCGGTTCACATCTACAACTGCTCCTTGACTTCTACGTTACAAGACATGACTCCCTACAAGGCTTTCTTTGGTTAAAATCCGTCCATGTCTCACTTCCGCACCTTTGGATGTGATACATTTGCCCATGTGGACAATAAAAGAGAAAAACAAACCTTGACTTGAAGTCCAAGAAACTCATCTTCGTGGGCTACAACCCTACCATGAAGGGCTATCACCTCTACAACCCGATGACACAAAAGTTTAAGATGAGCAAGGATGTGATCTTTGATGACTGATGGTTCTATTGCAGGTGATTCTTCATCATCGATTGACCCTCCCTTGCCCCCGGTTCCTCTACTTCCTTCCAGATTACCTCTTAGCATCTCTTCGTTATCTTCGGCTCCTCCCCCTCCTCCTCCTCCACCCTCTACCATGGCTTCCCTACCACCTTTGATGGATGCAACTACTTCTTTTTAATCGCATACTTCCACCCCTTCAGCTTCCCCTCCAGAGTCTTCTAGGGTTGCTCAACCGTCAGAGGGGGAGCCTTCTTCAAATAAGGAGGATTTACCTTCCCTTGGTGAGAGGAAGTCCCTTTCACAAACAAGTGCACTGCACGTATCAAAGGCTACTCAGTCTCCCTCGCAATAGGATGAGCCCATTTGGATTCTTCGATGGTATCAACAGCTCATGTAGGATTCAAGTATTTCTCACCTTCCTACTTCTCCTACAAGTCCATGCACATCAGCTCTTGCATCCCACTACCACTGGCTTGTTTATCAATTGGACATAAAGTATGCCTTCTTGAATGGTGTCCTTGAGAAGGAGATTTATGTTTCACAACCTCCAAGTTTTCTTGAGCAAGGGAAGGAGGACCATGTCTACAAATTGTGGAAGGCCCTTTATGGCCTAAAGCATGCTCCTCATGCTTGGTACCAGAGGATTGATTGATTTTTTCTCCAAAGTGGCTCCATCGATCAGCTCATGACCCCAACCTATACTTCAAGGTTGAGGGTAACATGTGTGTTTCACTCATCCTGTATATGGATGTTCTTCAGGGAGCTATACTCGAGCAATTGATCATACTCTAGAGATTTAGAGATAGGAGTTTGACATGACGGATCTTGGGATCCTCCACTTCTCCATTGGATTAGTGATCTATCAACTAGCATAGGGCATTTTTATTTCATAGCACAAGTACATTTCTAAGCTTCTCTGAGAGTTTAGTATGGTTGATTGTTTGCCTATTTCTTGCCCCATGGACCCAGAGTCCAATCTTTTGGTAGCCAAAGCCTCCTTACAAGTGCTACCCATTATAGTGTGTTGTTGATTCCCTCATCTGGCATATTTACACTCGGCCAAATATTTCTTTTGTTGTAGCATTGTTCTCTTCTTTCATGAAGACTCCCACTCAAGAGCATTGGAGAGTGGCCTTGCACGTTCTTCATTATTTACAAAAAGACTTGATCCTACGAGATCATGTATAGAGAGGAAATTACTCTCTTTGGTTGGAGTAATTCTGACTAGGCAACTAATGTGGATTCACGACGGTCCACTACAGGTTATGCCTTCTCCCTTGGATCAAGTGTTATATCGTGGAGCAACAAGAAGCCGCCTACTATGGCCCTTTCTTCTATAAAGGCAGTATCGTGCATTATGTTGCTATAGCTATGGAGGCAGTTTGGCTTCGCCGCACATTGGCGGAGATCGGCTTTCCTCAACCTAGACCTACGAAGCTGCAAGTGGACAACCAAAGTGCTCTAGCTTTGGCAAAGAACCATGTGTTTCATGCTCGCACGAAGCACATTGAGGTTCAATATCACTATACTCAAGAAAGGATAGTGGATTCCGAGTTAGCATGGCCTACTATCCCACAAAGGACAGTGTGGTAGACCTCCCAAGATCTAACAAGGGTTGTTAGCCTGTCTATGTTAGTTATATTAGTCTATCATCTCCTGGTTGTAAAGAGACATAGAAGCTCTAGCAGTTTAGGTGCATTTTCTTTATTTGTCAACTTCCTATGTGCATTCCTAGGCCAGTTTCTGCTTTCCACAATCTACCTACATCTGTTAGACATTGCCATTGTCATCTGAGATTTTTTCAAGGTCCCCCCTATTTTTCTAGCCTTTTTCTCTTCAATGACCAGCATTTATTTCTGGTTGGCCAGCATTTATGGCCCCTATAAGAGCAAATCAGCCAATTTTTTGGTGTTTTGGCTATGTATAGCTGCACCCCTCCACTTGGTAGACACACGCTCTCTTCAATCTTCAATCTTCCGTTTACAAGTACACACTCCAACTCTTCGTACTTGGTGCTACCATCGTTATCGGTCTAATCTAGAACTCTCACTGACGCTTTGGGCTGCATGCAAGGACTGATCAATCCATCTCCATTGTATCAGTGTTATTCTTCGGTTAGTGCAATATTCTTCCTTCATCTTTCTACTTCCTCTCTCTCTCTCTCTCTCTCTCTCTCTCTCTCTCTCTCTCTCTCTCTCTCTCTGTGCTTCTCTTTGTTTTTGTATTTCTCTTCCATTGCGCACTCTCACATTATCAACCATTACTTGAAAAACCAATCCACCACCAAAGTATCCTTGGTGACCCACATTAGCATGCATGCCTCACTATCCATAATCAGATGGATTGGCACTTCCAAGTTGGCCTTGTACATGCATCAATTGCCCCATTGGAATCAAACTCACACAAAAATGAATTGTATGAAGTTTCTAGTAGGCTTGATTGCGAAGAGTTTGAACTTTTGGTTGTGTCCTAAGTGGATAGCCATTCTTTAACTGACAGGTAATCAATCTCGTCAATGAAGTGCTCCAACTAAGATGGAGCCTTGTGAAGGAAAATGAAACGAAAGAGCTACAGTCTGCTAAGAATCATCCATAAGAAAGGTTAGTGAATGGGGTATTGTTCTCCAAATCAAGACCATAATGCATCAATACAACCTCCGTTGAAGTACTAGTCTAAGAAAACATCAAAGGATTTGAAAATGGAGTGGTCTGAACCATCATGAATGAGCTCATGATATATAGTTAATCAAGAACAAACCAAGCAATCCACAATAGCCGTAAGATACTCTTTAAAAAGCACTAACTCTAATACCATTTGGAGATATACTAGAGTTAGCAAAAGAAAACACGAAAGATATCACCACAACTGGTACACAAAGGACTCAAAAACAAATGCAAAAGTGCAAAACACAAAACACAGAAGCAAAAACACAAATAGAGAAGAAAGAGAACTCTGAAGTGAATGAATGAATGCTATAAATGAAGGAAAGAGTATACAAGATACTCAAGGATAGAGTTGTTCCACAACGGATGGCTCTCGTAAAGCAAGTTGAGGGAGTAGTGACTAGTGTTAGTTAAAGAGTGTGACGTCCGCAAGAGACAGATCCCAAGTGTTGTAACCAACAATCAAAGCTGAGTTGATTCTAGAAGTGGAAACACAGCAAGCTGAAAACCAAAAAGACAGAAGCCTCTAGGGTTGGAACTAGTGAATGCAACTATGTAACCACTGGAAGGTGATGGCAATTGATCATTGACAACAAGCTAAAGCTAGGCAACGGCTATAGGAGGAAGATCTAATGTAGGGTAACTTGTGGAAGCACAAAAAGCTAACCTGGATTGATCGCTTACTCAGCTAGAGTAGTCGCCTGATGATGGCGGTAGGTTGAAGATAGCAATTGGGCAGCTGATTAGTAAAACGTAGCAATAGAGCACCTCTTGTAGGCTGGGCAATAGAAATTAGGAGGCCAGTAGATGACAAACGGAACATGGAAGCACTCATGGTAGGCTGGACACTCACTAGAGAGAGAGTTGATGCTGAAACATGCAAACAAGGGATGAACTGAGTTGAATGGGCAGCCTCCTACTTATAGATGTGGATCCTCCCAAAGTTTGTTTTATATAGGGATTTTTTATTGTTTTAACTAGAGAAGGAGGTTTTAAAACCTCTATGGAACTTTCTCTTAAACAAAAAAAAAAAAAACAATCATGATTTCCAAGCTTTAAGTTGTAAAACATTACCAAGTCAATTGAGAATAATACATTACACATCCATGATCCATTATTGACAAAGTTAGTCTTGGTACAAGCGATATTGTGATTCAAATCTCAAACATTATGATTCATACATATCACACAAACAAAATTGAAATAAACATGTTAATATGTTGGAATGCATGGATCCGAGCATGGCTATGGTGGCTTGAAGACATAGAATGAACTCATGAAGACATAGAGTTGAAAATAAAATGTCACACACGTGAATTAGGTTCCAAGATTGAGACTTGGACTCATAAACACAATCTTGTGTGGTTAGATAATGACTCAGACACTTGACTGAAAGGACAAAAGTACCATCATATATATTGCTTAAAAATGAGAGGCAAGTACAATGCTTTACAGCTTGAGGATAGGTGGTATTTTCCTGCTTTGTACATATGGGATTCTGGATAGCCTGCATATCCTTTACCCAGACTGCTCCTCAAAGAGGCTATACTATGTGAAATAGCTCATAAATGAGACTAAAGTCATATAATAATCAACTCTCGAGACAATAATAAATACTAGAGTAACAGTCAAATAACTAAACAAAATCCCAAAGAAAAAAGTCTCATCCAAAATCTTGAGACCTCACAAGTCATTACTCATCATCATCATTATGTTTAACATTGCCCAACACTTTTTATCAAAAATGCCATGTTTTTTGTCCTAGATCCCACCACCAAAAAAAGAAAAAAGCTTTTTACTATTAGAAATGCTTCTTGCTTGAAGAAACATTTCATAAGTTTCAACCTCAAAGGAGCATGTTTCTTTGCTGCTATGATAACTTCGCAAACTGGTTTAAGAAAGCTCTTCCTCGGGCCGTTCTTCGACAACACTCTAGATTTCTCAGTCTCATGTCGTGTCCAAGATCTGAGGGGGGGTGTTCAAGATTTTATCATCCATGAGCCGGCACAAGCATTGTATAGTCATTTCAGGGCAGATCCATGCATTTCTAAGCGGGTCAGACAGCATACAGACAGTCGCCAGCATGATCACAGCATTTCCTGGCAAATCAGACAGTGTTGAAGCAGTCTAGACAGTCAGGAAAATGCCACATGGCATGCAGGCATCATTGGCAATTTTACAGCCTAGTCAGTCAGTTTCAGGCTGGCCAACCTGCTTATTTTATTCTTTTCCTTGCTGCCTATCTATACTATCCAGCTTGGGGTCTCACGTCATTCAAGTTTTCTGGGAGAGGCATGGCACATCAGAGAGCAGAGCACACAGCGGGTCCCAGTCAGAGAGGGGCCCACCCAGACGACTATTACACAGTTCTTTCAGACAGACAGAGTGAGAGCTACTGTACCAGCCTCCAGCCAGACCTCCGGGCTCACACTACAGCAGGCTGAGGACCAGCGTACCCGACGCCGCACGAGGATCCGTGGGTTTCGGACCCCACAGCCACACCGACAGGAGATCCGGAGGATTCTTGATCTACATCGACAGCAGACTGAGATCCGACGACACTCGACACATTGGATCTCAGATCTCCAGTTTGCTCTTTCTCCACCGCCGATGTACCACATCCTGCATCCAGGAGGGATCACCTGCTATTAGCGACTTCGACGACTGCTACTACATCCCAGGATAGTATATCTCCCTGCATCTGTTACATATACACATCGCACCACTTTATCACAGCCGACAGTTGTTCCCCTATCACAGCCGATATTTGTTCCCCTTTTGTAGCCATTATCTGGAGTACCACAGCTACATACGCACATACACATACACGACACTTATCACACTCACAGCACCGTATTTTCAGTTTCCAGTTTTTAGCTTTTCATTCAGCCCTTTTATTTTGGATAGCTGGACCTCATCAGTTGTATCACAATTTGTCTCATAGGCCAGTTTTGGTCTTTAGAAGACGTTAATATAACTTTCTTTCTTTCTTTCTTTCTTTCTATGTCCATTCTTTCTTTCAATCTGGTCCTACGCTTCCACATTCGCTGCACTCTAACAGTCACGCCATTGATCTACATGATATCTCTACCACTAGGACTCTCTCTAGGTTCTAGCAAAGACCACTCATATGCTCCATGAGAAAGAGGAGAGACTACATGGCAACTCTTAGTGGATAAGGGGGTGAAGAGATGCTTTTATCCAAACATAGGATAGTAGCACCTTCTTCCACTTGAGAGTCACAAACACTCTAGCATTACAACCCACCAAATTGATTGTTTATCCAACCATTGTTTAAACATACTTAGAAGACACTTACATGGCCCTTTTGGTACTTTGTATTTTACCTTAAGGATTCTTTCCAACGTATTATTAATAGAATTTCCTTTCTAGGGAAACAACTTTAGTGGTGAGAGAGAGGGAGAGAAACAAATGGATAGTAAAAACATCGCAAAAAATATCTCTTCTTAAGGATTGGTTATTGATTTTTAGTTCTTATTTGAAATTTCCCTTTTTCCAATCATATTCATAACTACTCTTGGGTTGTGCATGCACACTCAATGTTGCATTAAACGCCCACCGATATGGACTATACCCACTAACTATAATCCATGAAACTTGTCTCGTCCCTCGGCAATTGTAGGGCACCTACGCACAAGAGCAACCATTGGTACAATGTACAAGGCTACCCATGTGAGTGCCTAGGATACCACACAAGCCAGGAAATTGGAATGCCTTTCTGCGCAAAACTGCCCACATGGATACTAAGAATAGTGAGACTTGGAGGAGATTCAAGGCTATATATAGTGATGTCCACTATCCAGAAGGCTTGATGCAATAGAAAGAACTCAGACCTGGTCAAGGTTGTTGTTTGAGACTTGCCCCACTTCACCAAAGATGAATCCTGCTACTGGTAGCAAAGATCCACTGTTGTTCAAAGTATTTTGACTGCTGTTCTTGAATAGAGACAAGCTACCCATCATCTCTGTCCTTGCATTGGTACTTCCCGGCTATGGATAAGACCTGGAATAGATCTATATGGGGACTTAATAATTGCCTTCTAACTGAGATACAGTGTGCACTTCAAACTGGTCCCCCTTGGCTTCTAGAACCAACCCTTAAGGCCACCAAATTGTGTATGTCATATACAACTTTCAGTGGGCATCAAATTGTCTACACAAATGAGCGAACAGCAATCCAAGCAACAATGGCTATGGATATAGCAGCTATATGAGATGGAGATGTGCGGATGTTCAACCATTTACAATCGCAAATTACGAACTTGGTAAGTTTGTGAAGCAGTCCATGTACTTTGTTGTTGTCACCTCATCAGCTGTTCTCGTTTAGGTCACTGACTTTTAACAAAATAGCAAGGTTTCATCTTCAGCTGTTCTGGTTTAGGTCACTGACTGTTAACAAAATGGACTTTGCAACCTTATTTCACCTTCATCCGATTCTGTTTTAGGTCAGTAGCTTTTCAAAAAATGGATCTGTAGTTATGCTTGATCATTCGAATTTATAAGACCATCCAAATACGTTGCTCTCAAGGCCTAGGCCTCTGGAACAGTAATAATACGTTGTAAGCCTTGCCAAGCACACTAAATAATCAAATAAATATTCTTCCGTCCGGGGAAGAACCATCAATGTACCACTAAAATCACATGAATACGCAGTACTGCTTTCTCAAAATCGTAATGGTGAAGGAATTCGACAAAGAAGAGAGAAGGAGAGCGAGAGGAGCACCTGAACATGGCGATGGTTGATCGGATGCAGGCGACCAATTCTCCGCACGCGATCGCAGAGGCGGAAGGTGTGATTGACAACGCGTCGATGATCGACCGATGAATCGGCGAGCAACAAATGAGAGAGAACGAGTCCTTCCTCGTTCTCTCTCTCTCAAGCTGCACGCGGGAACTTTATGCCACGTGGGTCGGTCGAGCAAATACATGGTAATTACTAAGTAGTAAGCCCCCAAAACAAATGCTATTTTCGTATTTACAATAGAATAACAAAATCATATAAATAATAAAAACCTTAAGCCCTTGGTAGTATTCCTTGGCGGTTTTGTAGATGTCGCTCGCCTTTGTTTAAGCTTGGATATTATACCTCTTCACAAATCGAAAAGGCTCACCATGAGAATATTCCATGGAGAAGGGACTTGCCTAGGAGATCCATCAATGATCACTTTGAAGTTGAAGTCGAACATGGTACTAGCGACTACCGGCCCGTGGCAATCCATGTTTGAGGCCGAGATTGAGGAATATATGTTTTCAAAAGTTGAATGGTGGACCTTATTTCCAAAGGCTACATGGTTTCCAACTACTTTTGAACCAAGTACAATTATCATCTATACTACATTAGTATTTGAGCTACAGGTTCGAGAAAGTGTCAAACCACCACAGTGCTCCCAAACCAAACCAAAGTGACCATTTATGTCACATGATTGGGGACAGAAGGAAACGTGGTCTCATTCCACCACCTTCTCTTCTCTTCTCCTCTCACTCTCACTCTCACTCGCACGGGACAGGAGGAGGCAGGCCAGCAGGCAGCAAGAGCAAGCAGCAGGCAACAGGTCAGTCCTCTCTTTCTCTCTCTCTCTATGGCCATTTTTGTGTTCTCTCTCTCTCTCTCTCTCTCTCTCTCTCTCTCTCTCTCTCTCTCTCCCCCCACTGCTGGTCAGTCCTCTCCACTGCCCGTCATCTCTCTCTCTCTCTCTCTCTCTCTCTCTCTCTCTCTCTCTCTCTCTCTCTCTCCACTGCCCGTCATATCTCTCTCTCTCTCCACTGCTGCTCAGTCCTCAGAACCACTCCACGCTTCTCCATAGAAGTATTTCTTCTCTCTCTCTCTCTCTCTGAAGGCCAGTCGTTCAAAGAGAGAGAGAGAGAGAGAGAGAGAGAGAGAAGTATAACCCTAGCCGGTCCAACTGCCCTTTCTGGCATAAGGCTGGAATTTCCCTTTCAAGGTGGGAGGCCCATTCTGTGGTACTGTATTGGACAGCCAAAGACCTTGTGTGTGTGTCAAGATTGTGGGAGAGAAGGAAGGAGTCTCACTTGTAGCTTTCTTGCTTGCACAATGGGAGAATACACACAAAGGTGGAGGCTGAAAACAGTTTTCCTCTTCTTAGTTGTGTAAGCCAAAAAGAACTCTAGTACATAGAAATAGAAGAACCCTATATATGGGTCTCAAACCAAACTCAACTAACTAAGGCGGCATACTAACTGAGCCACGAACTAGAGTAGATAAGGATAGCTGTCATCTAGCTATTATTCATGGGCGGTGTACCAACCGCATCTGCAACTGACAAGTTGGTGACATAAATACACAACGGTCACCCTGGCATATCACGAGTGGAGCTCGATTTCTCAACACTCCCCCTCGAGCTCAATCCCAATTCCTGCACACCAAGCAGGTCTCTAAACCTGCGCAACTTCTCTGCGCCCAATGCCTTCGTAAATATGTCAGCTACCTGATCCTCTGTGCTGACATAAACTAGATCAATAAGACCTAGTAAAACCCTCTCCCGCACATAGTGATAATGCACCTCAATGTGCTTTGTTCTAGCATGATAGACTGGGTTATTTGCCAAGTGTATACTACTCATGTTGTCACAATAAATGACAACTGGCCCATCTGTAGGCTGATGCATATCATAAAGTAGCTTATGCAACCAAGCTACCTCACATGCAGCCATTGATGCGCCCTTGTATTCAACCTCTGTGCTCGACAAGGCAACTGTAGGCTGTTTCTCGGTGCTCCAAGTGACTGCAGCACTCCCAAAAGAGAACACATATCCACTAGTAGATCATCTATCAGAAATACTACCAGCCCAATCAGCATCAGTGTATCCATGCAACTGTATCTGAACCCCAATCTCATAAAGTAGTCCATATTGCAATGTGGACTTCACATACCTGAGTATGCGTCTAGCCGCATCCAAATGCAGTTTCCTTGGAGCCTGCATAAACTGACTTACCAATCCAACAGCATAGCTCAAATCTCGCCTGGTAATAGTCATATAAATCAAACTTCCTACTATGTATCTGTACATAGTAGGATCTTCCAGAAGCTTACCTGCATCTGCGCTCAACTTCACATTCTGCTCCAAAGGAACTGAAATAGGCTTACAGCCTGTCATCCCATATTTGGACAGCATGTCCAATCCATACTGCCTCTGCAAGAGCCGTATCCCACTTGGTGATCTAATCACCTCAATGCCCAAGAAATAACGCAACTCTCCCAAATCCTTCATCTCAAACTTCTGCTTCAATAGCATTTTCACATGAAGGATATTTTCATCACTGTCACCTGTCATAATCAAATCATCAACATAAATGACAAGTAGCATAATACATTTCTCTGTTTTTCTCACATAAAGTGAGAAATCTGCCTTGGAAATCTGAAAGCCAATAGTGACAAGATATTGTCATATCTTGTTAGACCATGCTCTAGGTACTTGCTTCAAGCCATACAAGGCTTTATTCAACCTGCAAACAAACTCAGGATGAACAGCATGCACATAACCTGGTGGCTACTCCATATATACCTCTTCTTGCAAATCACCATGCAAGAAGGCATTCTTTACATCCATCTGATGTAAAGACTATTCCTTTGATGCAGCCATAGCAATGACTACTCTTACGGTTGCCATCCTTGCAACCAAACTGAATGTTTCTTCATAATCAATGCCATATGTTTGTGCATACCCCTTGACTACTAATCTTGCCTTGTATCTGTTCACAGAACCATCTGCATTGTGCTTCACCTTATAAACCCACTTACAACCAATTGCATTCTTATCTTTAGGCAAAGGTACCAATTCCCATGTAGCATTTGCTTCCAAGGCATCCATTTCTTCATCCATGGCTTTCTTCCATTTTTCTTTTCCCATGGCTTGCTCAAAAGAAGTGGGTTCTGGTTCCTGTATCACTTTGACCATATAGGCATAGTGAATGGCTCCAAATCCATCATATTTCAGCCTATCCACAGGATACCTAGCTCTAGTAGACCTATGCAAAGTAGGTTCACTCCCAGGTGCTCTCAAAACATCCCTGGTCTTCCTTACTCCAGGTGTAACAATAGAAGGAATACCCAACTCATCATCAATGCTCTATTCTGAGCCACTGGATTCACCATCCACATAAGAGTGACCTGCATTCACATCAAGCATGGGCTGATCTACCTTCTCTTTTCCTTTTCGTGAAACTTGCATACCACTATCTGCATTGTTTTGAGGAGATTCTCCTGATCTCAATATGCATGTCCATGGCGAAGAATGTGAACCACTGCTAGAGGACACTCCAGGTCCACTAATATTTTGTGACTGCTGCAGTGAATTCTGTGCAACATTACCATTTTGTGCATCTACATCATCAATCACATTTACTGGTTTATACCAACTACTCATCTCATCAAAAACAACATCTATGCTCACTGTAAACTTACGAGTAGAAGGGTTATAGCATCTATACCCTTTCTGCTGTTGCAGAGAGTAACCAATAAAGATGCGCTTCTCAGCTTTTGGATCCAGCTTGGATCTCAACTCATCTGGCACATGAACATAGGCAATGCAACCAAAAAATTTCAAATGAGAAATATCTGGTTTCCTACCAGTATACCTCTCCTTTGGAGTCATCCCATGTATTGCTGCAGTGGGAGTCATGTTCATTATGTAGACTGCTGTAGCAACTGCTTCAGCCCAGTAAAAATCTGGCAAGTCTTTTTCCTTGAACATGGCACGAGATACCTATCCAATATGCCTGTTTTTTCTTTCTGCAATTCCATTTTGTTGTGGGATATGACTGCATGAATATTGCTGCTTTATGACATGCTCCTGCAGGAACCTTGCAAACTCATTTGAGAGGTACTCTCCCCCTCCATCTGACCTTAGGCATTTTATTTGCAGGCCTGTTTCTTTTTCAACCATAGCTTTAAGAGTTTTGAAATGCCCAAAAACTTCACTTTTCTTTTTCATAAAATACAACCAAACTTTTCTGCTATAGTCATCAATAAAAGTGACAAAATAATGACAGCCTCCAAGAGATGCAGCTTTAGTAGTCCACACATCAGAGTGGATTAATTCCAATGGCTTCTTACTCTCTTGAACATGTCTAGGAAATGGTTTCCTTGCCTGTTTTCCAAATTGATAGGCTTCACATACCTTATGCATTTCTACAACCTTGAATTTAGGCAATCCTGCAACAATATTTTGGGCTTGCATTGATTTAAGTCGTTGTACATTAACATGACCAATGCGTTTATGCCAGATATCAATATCTGCAACTACACCGGTCCCATGTGCAAACATTGCTGCACTCAATTCAGGCATGTCTGCATCCAATGTAAACATTCTGCCCTTCTTCTTTCCTTTTGCTATCAAGCGACCTTTATTTTTCATATCCTCAACAAAGCATCCATGAGAATTAAATCTGACCTGCAAACCCTACTCAACCATTTGACCAACAGAAACCAGGTTCTTGGTGATATTCGAGATATGAAATACATCCGACATGTATTTCTTTTTCCCATCCTGCATAGACAAATGAATTTTTTCAATCTGCGCAATAGGATGTGTAGTATCATCACCAGTCTCCACAAATCCTGGTTTTTTCATTTTCCTTGCATCCTGCATCCATTCTGCATGACCTGTCATGTGGTTTGATGCACCTGAGTCAACATACTACACATCGTTTCTTTCTTCTGCACTTGTCACAGAATTGGTCATGTGCTGCACCATAAACAAATGCTCATTTCTGTCATTACCCTGTCTACTAGAAGATGCATAATTCCCTTGTTGCAAATTTTCATTCATGATGTCATTCTGCTTTTTATAGCAGTCTTTAGCCATATGACCCATTTTACCACAGTAGTAGCATTCAACATTGATGTTTGCATTTTGGCCTCTTTGCCATCCACCACGACCTCTTTGGCACCCCCTGTCTCTAGAGTTACCACGTCCTCCTCCATAGGACTGGTTTTCTTGAGTTTGTTGCATATTCTGATTTCTACCACGGCCTCTAGATCGGCCTCCTCTACCTCTGCCTCTACCTCTTCCAGCATTTGAGTAGAAGACAGCTTCTTTTGAAGTTCCTCTTGAAGAAGATGCACCACCATTTCTCTACTCCTCAGAAATTAGAAGAGCAATCACGGACGAAAATGGATGTTCGGAACTGTGCATAATCCTTTCCTAGACCATTCAAGGTCACGAAAACTAAATCATTATCTTGCATTGGCGACCCAATGGAAGCAAGTGCATTTGCAATCTTCTTCACCTTCATGTGATAGTCATTGATGCTCATATTTTCTCTTTGCACATTGTGCAACTCTTGCTTGAGCTGCATTTTTCTGGCTTGCGTATTTGTGCTATACATTTTTGACAAAGTATTCCATGCCTCCTTTGCCGTACTTGCATCTTGAATATGCACAATCATAGAGTCTGAAATGCTAATAGACATCCAGTACATAACTTTCCTGGCTCTCTCATGTCATGCTTTAAATGCCTGTATTTGCTGTTGATTGGGAACATCAGGAAGAACTGGTTCTTCCTCATTTCCTGCAACGAATTCCCAATATCCTTTTTCCATAAGGAAATTCGTCGTTCTAAACTTCCATGCTTGGAAGTTGTTCTTGTCAAGCTTTTTAGTGATTGACAATCTGTGAAAGAGAATCAGATGCCATTACATAACACTGCAAAAAATTCTGTCACTGTAAAGAACACAGCTTCAGCCTCAGAAGGGCAAATCTGCAAAATTGATGAAAGTGGTATTTGACCACACAGTTACTTCCTAGTGACGATTTTGCATCAACAGGCAACAAGGATGATTCTGTAACTCCCAATGTCTCTGCACTCAGACATACGATGCAATTTCTACAGTAACTTTTCACTGACCTGTAGAACAATGGTCGCACAGCATAAAACAAAGCCTTTTCATGAGTGCGTGCAGAAAAATTCCGCCTCCAAAACAAGCCCCGAAATGGCCTCAAATCAAAAAAACAGAGCAACCGAGGGTTAAAGCCCAATCCTATAGCATATACTGCCCTCTTGCTACACCGCGAAGGGCGTCTCAATCTGAGACAATGCACTCTTGCACTTTCCGGCTATGCTACCTGCAAAGACTTGCTCCCAAAATAGAAAAATGAAAGCAACACTGGTCCTCTTACCAGAACACCGCGAACTTGGTTTTCTTTCTTGAGCTCCTTACCACGAACAAGGCTCTGATACCATGTCAAGATTGTGGGAGAGAAGGAAGGAGTCTCACTTGTAGCTTTCTTGCTTACACAATGGGGGAATACACACAAAGGTGGAGGCTGAAAACAGTTTTCCTCTTCTTAGTTGTGTAAGCCAAAAAGAACTGTAGTACATAGAAATAGAAGAACCCTATATATGGGTCTCAAACCAAACTCAACTAACTAAGGCGGCATACTAATTGAGCTACGAACTAGAGTAGATAAGGATAGCTGTCATCTAGCTATTATTCATGGGCGGTGTACCAACCGCATCTACAACTGACAAGTTGGTGACATAAATGCACAACGGTCACCCTGGCATATCACGAGTGGAGCTCGATATCTCAACAGTGTGTCCCTTCTGTATTGCTGTGTGGGAGGGCCCGATCAGCCATTGTCGAAGACCTTAAGCGTGCAGGAGATGCTAATGTGAAGGATCTCCAATATACTTCTCTCTCTCTCTCTCTCTCTCTCTCTCTCGGCCAGTCGTCACAGAGAGAGAGAAGTTACAAGTTACATTCTAGTCGTTTGTTGTCCATGTATTTTCGGGTCGCTTGCTGTCCATGTACTAGGGTGTGCATATGCTTGGTTCATGTTTCTTGAGATGTATTCTCCGTGACTAGATGCTACAACCATGTTACACAAGTATGAGAGAGAGAGAGAGAGAGAGAGTGTGTGTGTGTGTGTGTGTGTGTATGTGTGTGTGTATAACTCGATGTAATGTATTTTGCATCAACTTGAGTTTATGTTGCTTACTTATAGACAAGTCATAGATAGGATGGCAAAGACATTAAAATAACAAACTTGCCAAGACTTTTGAAAATGATGTTAAAAGCAGCTTCTATTCTTTACTTAACGCGAAATTGACTCACAAAGGCCACGACCAAGGAGGAAATTGATTTATGTTAATATAGTGCTAGATTAAGCAACATAATGCTCAATCCAGCACTATATTAACATAAAGCATAAAAAGATATCCTATTCTCATTGTATGTGTAAACAAGTGATTGAGTCTAATATTGAAATCTTTGTAGTTACTTAACATTAACATTAGAGAGAGAGAGAGAGAGAGAGAGAGAGAGAGAGAGAGAGAGAGAGAGAGAGAGAGAGAGAGAGAGAGAGAGAGAGAGAGAGAGAGAGAGAGAGAGAGAGAGGGGGGGGGAGACCCATTAACATTAACATCAGAGAGAGAGAGAGATTAGTTTTGGTTGTTTGTGGTTAGTTATATTATTTAGTTATTTTATTTTATATAGTTATTTAGTTAGTTTTGGTTATTTTATTTAGTTAGTTAGTTTTGGTTGTTTACTTAGTTTAGTTAGTTGATTAGATAAGTTAGTTTAAAATATTTTGTGTGTTATATATGGATTTAGTTATTTAGTTAGTAGTTACTTCAGATTGTGTGTTAGTTACTTTAGATTGTGTGTTAGTTTAGGGTTAGTTTGGTTTTTTGTTTTAGTTTATATATGTGTTATGGGTTGCTTAGTTGCTTTAGATTGTGTGTTTTGTTTTTTGTAAGTTAGTAGATAAATTGATGATTGATTAGTAAGTTTAGTTGCTATAGGGCGAGTTAGAAGAGATTGGTTTGCTTGGTATGGTTTAATTTATTGGTATTTTGGTTTATTTGGTGCAGTTTGTTTGTGAGGATTGGTTGTCTAGCCAGTATTCAGGTCGGTGATCTCTCTCATTCTCTCTCTCAAGTTTTAAATTTGTTTTGATGTATTTATTGGTTTAAATAGTAAGTTAGTTAGTTAAATAGGTTGTTAGTTTTGTTGGTTTACTTTAGTAAATTTTTTACTGTTAGTTAGCTTAGTTGGATACGTTAGCTTATTAGATTAGTTAGTTTAAATTATTTTTGTTTATTATCTATTGAATAGTTTAGTTAGATTGATTGGTTAATGTAGTTTGGTTAGTTAGTTAACTTTAGTTTAGTTAGTTAGTTTTATTTATGGTCGTGTTATATATGGATTTAGTTATTTAGTTAGTAGGTTTTACCTTAGATTAGTTGCTTAGTTACTTTAGATTGTGTGTTAGTTTAGGGTTAGTTTGTTTTTTTTGTTTTAGTTTATATGGTTTAAATAGTAAGTTAGTTAGTTAAATATAGTTAGTTAGTTAAATAGGTTGTTAGTTAGTTTGGTTAGATTTGTGGTTAGTTAGTTATTTAGTTTATTTAGTTGTTTTATTTAGTTATTTAGTTTAGTTAGTTTATTTAGTTAGTTGATTAGATAAGTTAGTTTGAATTATTTTTGTGTGTTACAAATGGATTTAGTTATTTAGTTAGTAGTTACTTTAGATTGTGTGTTAGTTACTTTAGATATAGTTTAGGGTTAGTTTGTTTTATTTAGTTTATTTAGTTATTTAGTTTAGTTAGTTTATTTAGTTAGCTGATTAGATAAGTTAGGTTAAATTATTTTTGTGTGTTATATATGGATTTAGTTATTTAGTTAGTAGTTACTTTAGATTGTGTGTTAGTTACTTTAGATATAGTTTAGGGTTAGTTTGTTTTTTTGTTTTAGTTTATATATGTGTTATGGCTTAGTTAGTTAGTAGGTTTTACCTTAGATTAGTTGCTTAATTACTTTAGATTGTGTGTTATATATGGATATAGTTTAGGGTTAGTTTGTTTTTTGTAAGTTAGTAGATAAATTGATGATTGATTAGTAAGTTAGTAGGTTTTACCTTAGATTAGTTGCTTACCTTACTTGGTTTAGTTAGTTTAGTTAGTAGGTTACTTTAGTTTAGAGGTTGGTTAGTTAATGCATTGGTTGGTTGGTTGGTTAGGTGTATAGAGAGGGAGAGGGAGAAGCAAAGAGAGAGGGTTAGTTGAACTTTGGTAGTATTGGACATGGGAGTTTTTGTTGTTTCTAAATTTCGAGAATATTTTATATATCCCTCAAGGCTAACACGTGCTTTTTGTCTAGTATGGAGGCTTCTACAACAAACAAGAATATGTCTGTAGAAGATATTATACAGTGCACTCCTAACGTGCAAATGAATGTATGCAAAATAAAGGAGGTCACAAGGAAGAAGGATGTTCGTCGTGCACTTAAGCATGTTGCAGGGCATGATAGTTCTGTTGGTTCCTTGAGGTTTATTCGTCGCTTGAATGGGATTGAAAAGCAAGTGAAGACACTATTTTAGCGTAAAAAAGCTTCAATTTCAATTTCTGAGAACATTGGTGAATGTCTACAGAGGATTGTAAGTGGGTTTACAAAATCAAGCATAATGTAGATGGTTTGGTTAGTAGGTGTAAGGCTAGGTTGGTTGCAAAAACTATGCTAAAACATATGTCATAGATTATGGAGAGACATTTAGCCCAATTGCTAGGATGGCAATTGTTAGATGCGTGATTGCTTTGACAGCAACCAAAGGTTAGAATTTGCAGCAAATAGATGTCAAGAATACCTTCTTACATGATGAATTGCAAAAAGAGATGTATATGGAGCAGTCAATAGGTTATGAGGATTTAGAGTATCCCACATATGTGTGTAGGTTAAAGAAAGTGCTCTATCGGTTGAAGCAAGCACCTAGAGCATATGTTGGAAGAGAAATATGAAGGGCACCTTGCTGATGGAGTAACGATACAGGGCGAGTTAGAAGAGATCAGAGGTTATATAGGTGGCATTTATGAACATATCCAGAAAAATTGGTGGCCGCGTGTTGGATCTTCAAACGATCAAGAGGAGAAGTTGAAAGATATTCTTGATAGAGCAGGTCATATAGAGGATGGAGTATGTGAGTTGATCGCACACAAGAACGAGAGCTTAGTTGCACCGGAGAACATTGCTCTTGATGTGCAACTTACTTCTTTGAAAGTTTATCTTAATAGATTTTAGCAATGTTAACGCAAATGAATCGCCGTGCAGGCTCATCTTCTGGCGCTGGAGATCATTGCCCTTGATATGCACTAGAGAACGTTGCATCTTTGAAGAGTGGTTCACAATAGTTTTTTGGCAATGTTAACCAGTGCTTCTTTGCAGTGGTTTTCTTGGTATATGTAATTCCTACAATACTTCTTAAATGAATTGTTTGATGAAAATCTTCATTTTGAAACACATCGTATGTGTCTTGCAAATTATAAAACTACTTTTAAACCATTTTAATAGTCCCTGTTTCTCTATGTTTCTCTTGATTACTAAGCAATTTTGCTAATGTACTTGTGTAACTTAGATTGGATTAGATATATAGAATAATTGCAGCTTTGATATGTTGGGACGTTTTGTATAGTTTGGTTTTGCAATTAGGGTACATCTCTCTCTCTCTCTCTCTCATACTTAGGTGGCTTGTGTGTTCTTTCATGCATTTGGGGTTTGTGGTTGCGAATATGAGTTGGTAAGTTATTGTGTGTCCTATGGGATTGACACCAATAAGTATTTCGAGACTGGGGACACCTTTCTATATAGGACATGCTCTTTTCTCTCAGGATTGTGCAGATGTACGTGAATGAAGATCCACTGGCAAGGCCTTTAGGCAATGCCTGGTTGGTATTCGGTGAGTGCCATGTGTGCATGATAGCGCCCATGTGTAGCGTACATATATTCTTTCATGCATTTAGGGTTTGTGGTTGCGAATGTGAGTTGGTAAGTTATTGTGTGTCCTATGGATTGGCACCAATAAGTATTTAGAGACTGGGGACACCTTCCTGTATACGACATGTTCTTTTCTCTCAAGAAGATTGTGCGGATGTACATGAATGAAGATCCATTGGCAGGGCCTTTAGGCCATGCATGGCTGGTACTTGATGAGTGCCATGTGTGCATGATAGCACTCATGTGTAGCGTACATATATTCTTTCATGCATCTAGGGTTTGTGGTTGCGAATGTGTCTATCACTTATGTCTTGACATTTGGTGTGCAAATAGCTTTGAGATTTGTTTGTTGTGCGACTCTTATGTTCTCTTTGAAGTTTGGTGTAGCCATGGAACAAAGCGAAGCCATAGGAGATATTCCCGACGTAGTGCTTTCGACTCCATTGAATGTAGTGGATTCAGTTGAATTAAACAAAATGGCAACGACATCATCTCTTCGATGCTTGCCAACTTGGAGCTATTCGCATATGGAAGATAGCTTCTTTAATTGTGATTCCATCAAAGTGTTACTATATATATTCTTGGAGATGATTGTTTATATGTTTCATTGTAGCCAATGTATGGGCTCTAATAGGATGAATGTGTGAAAAATGAAAGAGGTGGCAAGGGGACAAGAGATGAATGTTGCTAAATGTACAAGAGCTACAAAGATTCGAACAAACACAAGGGCTACTTCAGGTGCTTCGGACTTTTAAAAACTTGAGGCCAAGATGAATGAGTTGATGGAAATGCGGACAAGTTTATGTGCGCATGTTGATAGTGCACTTGCCATGTACTCAATGGAGTTACATGAACAGGCTAAAGGTCTGTATGGTGTTGTGTGTGAGACAAAGCACACCCAGGGTGTTCTCCAGCAAGTGTCGACTAATCTGGGTGGTGAAGTAAGGGCACTTTTAGCAATTATTTCTGAGACAAGTAGATTAATGAATCTATTGGTGAATGATATGTGGGCGTTAGTTTGGGGGCTTGGAGATGACCACGAACCTGTGATCTGCCAAAGGGGTTGTCGGTTGCTGTTCTTGCAGCTTCAAATGAATGTTAGTAGGTTTAATGCTTTGTTGCAACAATTGAGCCGTCAGATGAACGGTCGCATCTGAGAAGACTATATGTGTAACGAATGTGTTGTGAAAGGATCTCTTTATATAACGCAAGAATTGCTTAGGTTGGAACTTATAGGTTTGGATTGTCTTGCGTATTTTAAAGTGCGTGGGCTAGCACTTTTTATGATAATATATGCTTTCTTTTTGTAAAGCCTACATGGAATGTGCTAAGATGTGTAACACTTTTGATATAACAAAGCGTATTTGAGTAAAATGTATTGAGTGTGTATGACGTGATGTCTCTTTCTTGATATTTACATGGAGTAGATTTGATAGTCCAATCATGGTTGGTATATTTAGATTTGATATATTGTGTACATTGAATGTATGCAATACATTTAGTTTTGAAATCAAACCATGCCTTTGATAAAGTGTATTGATAGTCGCTTTTGCGGTTGTATGATTACTTTCTTTTGTTAGTTGATTGAAATGGATTAATTGTGCATGATTTTATTACCAAGGTTACTTCTATCTTAGCAACCAGGCTCTCTCTATCTCTCTCTCTCTTTGTCTAATGGGCGGGCGCAGCATCTTTGTAGACAGATACATCGACTGGGTTATAGGCACTAAGTCAAATACGATGGAAGTGGTTTTGTGTCTTGATATTTAATCTTAATATTTAGATATTTAAATATTACATGTGTCTATATGTTGATAACAGGTTTTGTGGCCACCTGATCAATATGGGGTGTTCACATCGAGCAACTGGCAGAGACTATGTGTTGCGTGTTCGTAGGGATATGCTTACATCCACAAGGTATGAGTGACGGCAGGTTGCTAGACTCAGGGCTCACAAAAGGATTTTAGATTGTGGTAGATCCATTCATAGAGATATTGAAAATCTGACGTTCCATCAGGAGATTCTAAGTGGTCATCATGAACTAGGCCAGCCATAGTTTGGTATAGATGTGGCTAATGTTTTGCCATCACCGGATAGAACCATTAGGGGATTTCAAGCCCCGTGACAATTTGGTGTGGATTTGATGAATGCTTTTCCATCAGTGGGTGGTTGGAGTGGTCTTAATCATGTGATTTTCGAGTCACACGTTAATAATGTTTCAATGTCTAAGTGCCAACATGGGGAAAATCTTAGTGGAGTGGTTTGTGAGAGTGTGACTCGCCGTGTTGAATTTGTAAGTGGGGATAATGAGCCAGTTGAACGTCATGTTGGTTTAGATTTTGGAAATCACCACAATGTGGAAAATTTCGTGGCTAATGAGTCACATGTTCATAATATTGTTGTTTTTTATCCCCAAAGTGGTGGATTGTGCTCCATTTTAAATGCTTTGCCAACAACAGACATTCACCCAGCAATGTCAATACTACTATTTCAAGAGCTGGATGTGCATTTCATGGGGAGTCTTTGTGTGGTGTGTGAAAGGTGTTCAGCTAAGTTGTGGAGATGCGAGACTCGGGTGCAAGGGTCGATTTTGTTTGGAAGGCACTGTTGTCGAAATGGAAAAGTAATGTTGCCACCATTGCAACATCCACCACAACCATTGCATGATTTGTTGCATGGTATGCACCCTCAAAGTATGATATTTAAAAACAACATACGAGCATACAATAGTGCTGTTGCATTTGTATCACTCGGAGCTAATGTTGACGAGCTACTTGTTATCGGGAATGGTTACACTTTTAGAGTGCATGGCTCTGTTTATCACCGTATAGGTACTTTGCTTCCTGATGTGCAGCATCAAGAAAGGCCACGATTTGCACAACTCTATGTTTATGATACTGAGTATGAGTTGCTTAATAGGCTGGGGGTTATGCATGATTTATTACCAAATTTGCTAGGGGAGCTTCAAGGTATGATGCATTGAGAGAACATATATGCACATGCTTTTAGGTCAATGGCTTTGCAATTGCAAAATAATCCCGTGCAAGAACTAAGAATGAGTATTTTTGGTGTTCAAAGAACCAGTAAACAATACTCTGCTCCTACAACAACTGAGGTTGCGGTTATCATGCCAAGGCACGGTGACGAGGGTACTCTTGATTGTCGGGATATTCATGTTTACACTCGGGAGGTCAATGTGTTGCTATTTCAAACTTGCATAGAGCATATATGCCAATGCTATATGTTCTCCTTTTTCCTATGGGAGATGATAGTTGGCATGTAAAGGTTCCCTATAGTAATGGTAGTGTTCATGTTAACATATATAAATTGTCTAATAAAAATTGTGTTACCTAGATGTAGTTTTATGCATCCCATCTTCAAGTGCACAAAGATATTGAGGTGTGCATATTGCGTACTGGTCGACTATTGCAACAATATTATTATTGATGCTTATTGTAGTATAGAGCAGTGGAGGTTAACTTGGTGCCGCCAGAATCAATCAGTGTTGTGATTGGAGGCCTACAAAGGCTTGGCAGACATGGTGGGGGCAAACGATGATGGGCCAATGCAGATTGTTGGTGCCTCTGTTTGGCAAGAGGATAGTTTTACCATCGTCATTCACAGGTGGGCCAAGGCACATGTATCAATTATATCAGGATGCCATGGCTATAGTGCGATGCAAGGGAAAACCTGACCTTTTTATAACAATGGCATGCAATCCAAAGTGGTTGGAGATAACTAATGCTTTATTGCCTGGGCAAATTGCTTCTGACCGTCCGGATTTGACTACTCGCATGCTTCATAAAAAGCATGTTGATTTAATGTATACGTTGTTGTGGAAGGATCTCTTTGGAAAGGTTGCAGGCTATGTTACTGTGATTGAATTCCAAAAGAGGGGGCTACCACATTCTCATACTTTGCTAATTTTAGAGCCGTCTTTTAAACCTTCTGAAGCATGTCACTATGATAGACTGGTTTGTGCTGAGTTGCCCAATAGAGTTAAGTTTCCAGCTTTATTTGAGACAATTTCAAAGTGCAACATTCATGGCCCTTGCGAAGGATTGAACTCGAAGAGTCCCTATATGGACAAGGGTAGATGTACTAAAGATTACCCACGAAAATTAATGGGCATGACAATGATTGATAGTTCTGGCTATCCCATTTATCGAAGATGAGATGATGGAAACTTCGTGATCATAAATGGTAATGTTATTGATAATCAATGGATTGTTCCATATAATCCATTCGTGAGTAAGAAATACAATGCACACATAAATATGGAGGTGTGCTCGACAGTTGCGGCTGTTAAGTATTTGTATAAGTATGTGTACAAGGGGCATGACCGTGCAACCGTAAAATTTTCTATTGGGGTTGATTCAGTTCGGAATGGTGGCAATGTTCACAATGTGGACGAGATACAAAGTTATTTGGATGCAC
Organism: Lygodium microphyllum; assembly: GCF_053477565.2. Classification (NCBI taxonomy): domain Eukaryota; kingdom Viridiplantae; phylum Streptophyta; class Polypodiopsida; order Schizaeales; family Lygodiaceae; genus Lygodium; species Lygodium microphyllum. The sequence continues at coordinate 89,744,681 of NC_141146.1, read as the reverse complement.
AATATGTTTGTGCCTCTAAGGCATGTTGGCAAATCTTTCATTATGCATTGCACGATGAAAAGCCTGATATATAACGTTTGCAGGTACACTTACCTGGTGAGAACTATGTGGTGTTTCGGGATACAGATAGTATACCAGATGTTTTGCGGAATGAAGACCTCTAGAAAACTACACTTATTGAATGGTTTGTGTGCAACCACATTCATCCAGAGGCTAGGACTATTCGTTATCAGGACTTTCCAGTGTATTGGGTGTGGAATGCACGAAATAAGATGTGGACTAGAAGGAAGCATGGAAATACATGTGGTTGGATGTATTTTGTGGCGCCTACCTGTGGTGAGGTCTACTATTTACGGATGCTTTTAATAGGGTGTCGAGGATGTACTTCTTTTGAAGACTTGCGTACTGTTGATAGTGTGATCTATGATACTTTTAAGGATGCTTGCATTGCAAGGGGCATGCTGGAGAGCGATGATGAATATGTTGTGTGCTTAGAAGAAGCCACCTCTGTGCAAACTGGTGCTCAACTTCGAACTTTGTTTGTTGCAAATTTGGTCTTTTGTGAGCCAGCTTGGCCTGGCCATCTATGGGAAAGATTTTTGATGCTAATGGTAGAGGATATCATGTATAGATTGCAGCTACAGCACGTGCACGCCTCTCTTGGTGTTCTGCAGCATGAGGCATCTAACATGGCTTTGTTGCATCTGCAAGACCTTTTACATCATGTAGGACGAAGACTCCGTGATTTTGATGGGTTGCATGAACCTCATCAACCAAACTCACAACTGCATGCTAACCCTCTTTTGCAAGATGAATATGCATACAACATATCCGAACAGCATAGGGTTTTTGAATCCATGGAGGGAATGTTGAATGAAGGACAAAGAATTGCCTTTAGTGCAATCATGGATGTTGCTGATACAGGTACTGGGGATGTATTCTTTTTGGATGGTCCTGGTGGGTCCGGGAAGACTTTCCTATACAAATGTTTACTTGCGAAGGCGCGCAATGGCGGTCGTATAGCGTTGGCAATAGCATCATGTGGCATTGCTGCCTTGCTTTGGCCAGGTGGTCGTACAGCTCACTCGTGGTTTAGAATCCCAATAGAATTAAATAATCTATCCACTTGCAATATTCCTGTTCAAGGTGACCTTGCCCAGTTATTGAGACAAACGAGCCTTATTTTGTGGGATGAGGCTCCTATGACCCATCGATATGCCTTCGAAGCGATTGATAGAACTTTAAGAGATGTTATGAGCTGTGATAAGCCATTTAGTGAAAAAGTTGTTTTGTTTGGGGGGGATTTTAGACAAGTCTTACCGGTTGTGGTAAAGGGAACACGTGAGGATATTGTTAATGTTGCATTGTGTTGCTCTGATTTGTGGCGTTACATAAGGGTGCTAAGGCTATTTGTCAATATGCAAGTGTCGACAACTGGTAGTGTGGTGGACAATGGGTTTATCTGTTGGATTCAAGGAATAGGGAATGGAGTGGGTGTTACCGAAAGTTGTGATAAGTTGTGTGTTCCACCTAGCATGGTATTAAAAGGGTAGTTGTAGTGGGAGCTCACGCTCAACTGCCAAGACCCACGGACCGCTTATTGCTTCAAGCGTTTCAAGAGAGCTCTAATGACTATCTCTCACCTAGCCGACACGCCGTCGATCCTACGAGTGTAGTGAGCTTACCTTGATGTCGATGTGAGTAGCCTCCTTCCTCGCACACCTCGGTAGCTCCACGATTCTTGATGCTAGCTCAAGCATCCTCAAGCCTCCTCCATCTCCAAGCTCCATCCTCCATAGCCGCGCGCACGAGAAAAGAGAAGAGAAGAGAAGAGAAGAAGAGAAAAGGAGATGGTGAAGGGCTTTACTCTCTTGATCCCTCACTCCCACACACTCACTCCCTCACACTCTCACACCCTCTCTCAAGAGCACACACAAGCAAGAAGAAGAGAAGAAGAGAAGAAGAAGAGAGCTATTGTAGCCACACACCAAAGAATGAGCTTCCATTTACTTTTTGAACTTTATATACAAGCCCTAAAATCCCATGGGCACCCATCCCCTTTTTTACATGACCGGCCATTGTGGCAAGGTCATTTTTCCATTTCCCTCTTCTAGCCTTATGTCTCTAGCCTATGCCCGTCTAATATTTTACAATTGGCACAGGAGGGAGCCTGGCGCTCTTTTTCAAGAGTTTTCCAAGTTTTTTGAGGTGCCTTTCATTTAAAATTGCACCTTTGGTCTTGGCTTAGCTTTTAGAGGTCCCCTGCGTGTCTTTGCTCTTCTTCCATGCTTTTTTCATTTTTTCATTCATTTTCCATCATTTTCCGCCATCTCGACTTGGGATTAACATTACCCCCCTCCGAGACCGGTCCCATGGCACTTCTGTGTTGTTGTAGGGTGGTAGGCACTTGGGCAATGATGGTATAAAGGGAAGGACCACATGTAAATTTAGGTGCGTGTGGAAGATGATGTTTGTCGGGGAAGCCAGATGGATAGCGAGTGGTTAATGAGGGCCTCCAAAGTTGGTGGTTTGCCGCTTGTGTGATGCCTGGAAGGAGAAGGTGCGGTGCTCTTCCTGAGGGAAGTGTCTACCTTATTGTGTTAGTGCAGTGTGCTCGTGCTAGTGGAATGGGGAGGTGGGTCTAACTGCAGGCAAGCCTGGGTGATGTCCCACACTTGAGGACCCCATTTGTGTTAAGGGAGGTGCGGTGCAAGTGGCTTAGGGTGATAGGTCTAACCATAGGCGAATGTTAGCTCCCTAGGTATGTCCTGCCCTTGATGTGCCCTAAGCATGAAGTGGGGAAGCAAAAAGGGCTAGGGGGTTAGGAGCGGAGCCGGCCGGAACGAAGCCACTGGGCACGCCTAACTTGAGAACCCCTAGGTGCAGTGATAGTGCTCTATGCGGTGTTTAAGTGCTTCTGCAAGTGAGTGCTTGTGTGCTTTCCTTTCATGTTATTCTTTTCTTTGCTTTGACTTTCCTTTTCTTTCTTTCTTTTTTTCTCTTTTTTTTTTTGGAATGACAGCCAGGCCTAATTTTCTTCATCTGAGTGAGGAGGGGAAGGGGGTCGGATGGATTTGCTCAAGAATTGGTAACTTTGCATGTATCCTTTCAGATTCATGCAGATGTGGAGAGAAGTGGTGGAGAGGAAAGGGTGATTGCACCTAATGAATTGGCTGTCATTCATATCTTCTAGGAGGGCTAGGCAAAAAGAGGGGAGGAGACTAGCCCTCATCATAAGACGAGCCATGGCGCAGCTGTCAATAGAGTTAGGGTCAAAGAAGAGGGGAGGTAGGCCACGCTCTTGTGGAGTTGGGTCCTGCTTAAGGAGTAGCTTAAGTAACCTAAGGTAATTATAGGTTGTTACAAAGGCGGGGTCAGGGCATGAGGAGAAATCTGCAAGAAAGCATGTCATAGAATCATCTAGACTTTCGGGGTTAAAGAGAAGGGCATGCTCGAAGGATACTACATTAGAGTTATAAATAACAGGGAAGTCATACTACCCGTGGAGGGTGGCATCAAAATCCACATCTACCCTTCGAGGGTATGCCATGTAGGTGGGGTTGTTCTACTCGAATGGCAGGGTGTTACAAAACACCATCCAGGCGAGCATACTGATGTCGCATACTCGCCTCCTCCACAGGGGTTGGCTTTTGTAGCCCTATACAGTGTGTGGAACATCAAAAACTTTGTTCTGCTAATAATCGACCGCTTTTGTTCCCCAAGAGGTCGGGGTCTTTTCTTGCTCTTCTAGCCATCTTTGCCCCAACCGGCCACCAATCACGATCACCTCATCCATCACCTTGAGCGGCAAGACCCTCCGTAGACTGTTGGGTAGGAGAAAACTAAAGGTGAATGGATCCTTTCCCTGTTCTTGTCTCTCCCACAGCATCAGTTCTGCGTGGAATCCAGCAGGGATATCATCAGGTCAAGTTGGGAGGGGTGCGGACGACAGCATGGTTGGTTTGGCTCTCAGCTATTTCCTGGCTTCCTCTACTAGCTTTTTGCATCTTTCCCTGGATGCGGCTTGTCTTTCCGCAGATGGGTCCTCATGTGGTGGCTCTTGAGACTGCGGTGAGAGGGGTTGTGGGACTACATCCTCCTTGAATCGGTTCATGTCGATCTCAAGTTCTGCTTCCTCCCCCTGCCATTCTCCCTGTGGTGCTTCCTCTTCGAATCTGAGGGCGTCGATTTCTTGGGGGGTTAGGCCAGCCAACAATAGGTATTTTGGTTGCTCGTCCAAGCTCAGCCTAACCTCCGCAGGTTGGGGCGGCATCTGCAATCCAGCATGTAAGGCTCTGTGTGCGATGCTGAGATTTCTTTGTGTCACCTCCAACAACTCTCCTTGCTCTGAGCGGGTGGTGTCCATGACGGTGTCGAGGAAGGCTTTTTGTTGGCACCGAAGGCCACTTGGGCGGCTTCCGCCTTGCTCTCTACAATGATTTTCTCCTTCTCTACCAGAGCAAGGCGCCGTGCCAGTGTCTTCACCCTCTTTTCATTATGCACAGGCCACTCCTCTGCTCTCTTATTCATTTCCTCCATGCTCTCTCCTTGCTTTAGGGTTAGTGTCATGAGTCTTTGCTCTTGGTCCTCCAACTCCCTGACCAGTCTCTCTTGCTCTTCTTTTTCAGAGTTTAGTTGATCTGTCAGGCACTCAATTTCTTCTTGCTGCTCCTCTATGTCTTGTCTTCTCTCCTCATCTCTGGCATTCATCTCAGCCACAAATGCATCAACCTGAGCAAATTTCATAATGAGCTCCTGGTATTGCACTATCAGGAGCTTGTGCTCTCTTTGCATCTTCACTAGCTCTTGCGTTTCGTTCTTGAGCTGCTATCTCCAGTGCTCCTCCTTGTTGTCCTTAGCCTTTATTTCTTGTTTGAGATCTGCGATCTCCCTTTGTTGCATGGTTATCATCCTCGTTTGATCCAGCTGGAAGGTGGCTCTACTGATTCCTTCTCAGCTGCCAACTCAACCACACGGCTATCTTGCGTTCCTCCTTAGCTTTCTCCAATTGGGAGAGTAGCTCGGCGACGTACTCGTCATAGTTAGCCGATGGTGTCATCGTTGTGTGGATGGGTGAGGTTGAGGCTTCTACCTTCTGTCGTTTAGGATCTTGCCTGGATTCCGCATCAGTAGAGCTGGCCTCTTTTGTCCTGTGGTCGTGGTTTCTATGCTCTATCCTTGGGCCATCTCTTTGTTGATGAAGTATTGCATCCATGCCACGAAATTTGACACGTTGGCACTGGTCGGGATGCTAAGGGTGATGGTGGTGGGTTCAGTAGAAGGCACCAGGAGGGTAGGAATTGGATGAATTGGGGCCTTGCCCTTGCCCTCAATGATTGCAGGTGGCACGATCTCCGGCACCTGTGTGCTAGGCCCTGGCCTTTCTTCTCTATGTGGGCTCAAGTTCCCCAATTCATCAACTCGGTTTTGTTGCTCGATGGACCGGCATGTGGCTTCAGCCAGGTCCTCTTCCTCCTTCCTTCTTAGTTCTTCCTCTTCCTCATCAGTCTTTCTTCTCCTTTCCTCCTCTACTTTTCTCTGCTCTTCCTTCTTTTTCTCTTTTTCTTCTTTTTCCTTTCTTTTTTTCTCTTCTTCTTCCTGTTTCGATGCCTTCTTTGCTTTCTATAATTTTTCTTTCTCCTTCTCTTCCTCCTATCTCTTCTTCCTCTCTCTCTCCTTGGCCTCTTTTAGGGAATCTTTCTTTACCCTTTCCAAGTCTTCTCTCTCCTTCTTTCTGCCTTCACCATCCTTCTTCTTTCTTTACGTCGTCTTCTTTTTGGACTTCTTGGTTGTCTTTTTGCTTGTCTGTCCTTCCCCTTCTTCCTCTGTCTTAGTTCTATCGGTGGACCTATCCTTGTCCTAGTGAGGAGGCAACCTCTCTGGCGTTTCTCCTTCTCCTTCTTCAGCATCCTGTGCTTCCTTCACTGCCTCCTGGATGAGCGTAGTCAAGACACCTCCATACCCAATGAAGGAGGCTTTGGAGGAGACTTTCTTTCTTTCTGTAGCTTTAGAGGCTGGAGATTCTCCTCCTACTAGCACACTTCCTAGGGCCAATGCTTTGGCTGCCTGGTCGATCGTTTTTCGCACATACCCATTCCAGTCCACTTCATCTACGATATGGGCTGCTACATTCTTCAGCATAGGTACGCTAATTCGATGCATCAATGAATTGTAGTGCTGGCTGGAGAAAAGCACATGTATCAGCTTGGCTTGCATCCTGGCTTCTGTGTCGAGGATATCTTGGATGCTTATGCCATCATTTGTGAGCATATCTTCCCTCTTCATTTTAAGCATGGCATAAACATCCCTTTTCTATTTCCTCTCCGTCTTTGGCTCTAACCCCAAATCCTTCTCCACGAAGGTTGGGTCTAAGCGGACTTGTACCTGCTTTGCATTTTCTCCTCTGCCCATTGTCACAGTGCCACATTCTTGATCTGGGTTGTACATTCTGAGGAACTCCACGCACTTCAGGTGGTTCAGCTCCTACGAGAACTTTTCAAGATACTTCATGAGGTTGCATTGTTCAACCACCCTCCTAGTTGCTTCCTCCTTGGCCACCACAACTTCTATGCTGTGGATGGTTCAAAATTTAAGCTGGCTGAAGGCGCGGTTCTCTAGGTGGATGTGGTATTACTCTCTTTCCTTGTCTGTGAACGGGAGTTGGTGGGCGCGGTCTTGCTACAACATTTTATATTCTTGCCATAAATCGTAACTTCCATTAGTGCTTTCCACATATTAATTCGCTGATACTGGAAAAGAAAAACTCGATGCTTTTTGAATGAATTCATTAAGAAGCAATGTAGATTTTCCTTTTTAGACTTGGATTTTTTACCCTTTACTTCAAAGTTTTCATGCCCATTTTCCTACCCCATCTGTTTTTTCATAATATATGTTTATGTTTTTCACAGATTTTGCTTTGATTTACCCCCTTTGATTCATTTCTCATCTGATTCATTTCGCCTTACCCCTTTCTCATCTGATTCATTTCACCTTACCCCCTCCCCTTCCATCTTGAGAAGAATCCTTCCTAGGATTGAGGGTCAAAAGGTCAAGGGCTTTCGGCATGTTGGTGTAGGAGTTACTTGTGAAGGAGCCAAGTATAGAATTTTGGATTGTACTCCAATTGAGCTTCGCGGTCCAAATCAACGGGTCGAATTCCCACGTGCGTGATGTATGTGAGAACATCTATGAGGAAGTCACCAGAGTCGACGCGGCTAGCAATGTGTAACTCTTCCTCAGTCAACAAGCGATCAAGGTAGGGGTGTCCTTTGATGTGTTCTTCCATGGGTCGGCCCCGAAGAGTGGTTAACACTCTATACAAGGTGGGCGTGACGTAAGTGGGATCATACTCTACTGTTTTGATGGCGTGGCATTGCTCAGTGTTGGTCATTATGCGACATCCTTCAACTTCCCATTGCAACCTAAGAGCGTACCACTGCCTCAAGAAAGGTGATCCAGTATCAGCGAGTTGTGATAACTCCGTGATTTCTTGGTCAGTGATCGCAGAAGTGGTTCGTGGATTGTATGACGTGATAAGGCACTGTTTGATGGCTTGCTCCTTGGAGATTTCGCTGTTAATCAACTTAGCAGCGGAGCGAGAAGCTTTTGCGAACACGAATTCAAAGGTTTCCCAAGAGCAAGGCATATTTTGCACTTCAGTTGCAAAGGGTTCTTCTAATAGACCTAAGTCCAAGCGGTCGTAGCTTAGCGCGAGTGACACGAAAGTGTCATCTAGTCTTTTAATACAATTCACCACGTCATCCCCGGTGTCGTCAGCGAGGCCAGCGGCTAGCGCTAAAAAGGATTTTCGTTCATAGGAGGGCGTAAGGCCGACAGGTGATTGAGGTTTGACAGAACAAGAGCTTTTGACAACGAAGATGGGCGGTTGGGATGGTTTGTGAGTTTGTGGTTGGGCCACTTGGATGTTGAATGGATTAGGAGCAGCCATGACGGACGGGCTGCTGTATTCAGGTTGGATTTGGGGAGGCGGATTGACTTCGGCGGGTGATGACTCTTGTGACAGAGCTTGCGCTTTGGGCTGGTAGGCTTGTGGGACTCTCTTGGGCCTAGGCATGGATGAGACAGATTGTTGTGGTTCAGTAGAGCACTGCAGCTTGTGGTTTTGAGGGTTGATGGAACGTAGTTTGATCAAGCTTGAGGGCGGTGTATGAATGGTGCCCTTGGCCGTGTGGGCCTTAGGGATCCACAGCCATGTATTTCTCTCGTAGTAGCCTTGCGCACGTAAGAGGGCTTTAGGGACCCATCTTTGCTTGATCATGCGGCGCTGTCTGTGACTGTGTCTTGGCCTCCTAGGTTTAGAGTTTTTGGTCGTATGAGGATAGGGGCATCGACTCCTAGGCGGCGGTTGCGGCTGCTTAGACTTCCATTGAAATCTAGGCTGTTGAGCCTTATGTTTTGCTCTACTGTGGGCTATGATTCCTGAATTCTGGGAGGTGGCGGCCACACACTACCCTCCTCCTTAGATTTGGTTATGGAGAATTCTATCGGGGGCTTTGGGGACGGTGATGAAGTCGCACGGCCCTTGCTGAAAGCTGTGACAATGCGAACGTTGCCTATTGCGAGGTGGATGCGTCGCGACTCATAATTAACATTGCAGTGAGTCTGCTTTTTGAAAGTGCGCCCTAGCAGCGACTCCGTGCCTGCGTCTTTAGCATTTGGCAACACGTAAAAAATCATTGCAACAGTCTCAGACTCGATAGAAACAGCTACTTTGCACTTGCCGAGAAGTGCGTAGGAATGGGCCCCATATGGGCTTAATTTAGCATTTGTGGGCTGAAGTGGTGGTCTGCCAAGTTTGGTCCAAAGATCGTGAGTTAGGATATTGAAGTCTGCTCCCTCATCGATCAAAGCGTTGAAAGCGTAGGTTTGTTTTGCAGTGACCGTTATATGGAGGTATGCGGGCTCTACGGCTTCCTCATCCTCATCATCAATCTCAGCGATTGTGGCCACTCGTACTTTGACAGGTGATTCTAACATCGGGGGCTCGTGTAAAGGATGGGTGGGAGGGTAGTATTTCTTGACACGACTGCCATTGAAGAAGCCTATTCCCTCATCGTCTAAGGTTTTGAGTTCGACATTGCCTGTGGGCTGATCGCATGAACTTTGAAGGGTCCAAGGCCTTGAAATTTCATTTTCTGTTTATGTCCCTTAACGGAGTAGAGGAGCACTAAGTCGCCCTGTTCAAAGTTGCACTGCTTGACATGCTTGTCAAACCAACTCTTGCGACGGGCCTTCTCACATATAAGTGCATGGATGGCTAGAAGATGGGTCTCTGATAGGCATTCAAGCTCGACCAGGCATTGCATCCATGCCTCCTTCCCTTCCCATCGTTCTTGAAGGGCTATTCTCAGGCTAGGAACAAAGAATTCTAAGGGTAGGATTGCTTTTGTTCCATAGGTCAGCCTGAACGGGGTTTGACCGACAGCCGTTTTATAAGCTGTACAGTAAGCCCACAAAGCTACCATAAGCTTGTTGTCCCAGTCGCTACGTGAGGCTGAGACTACTTTGGTTAGGACATTGACGAGAATCTTATTCGCGGATTCTGCTTGACCATTCGCCTGAGGGTAGTATGGCGATGATTTGCGATGGATAATGAGAAGGGTGGACAGGAGATGCACTATCACTTCGTTGATGAAGTGCGTGCCTTGGTCACTGACCAGTTCGATGGGGCAGCCGAATCACGAGATCACTTGCTCCTATAAGAACTTGGCAGTCGTACAAGGTTCATTGGTTTGTCCCTCGATTGGTTCATTGGTTTGTTCACTAGGTAAGGTTGGCCGTAGGGTTGCGAGTACGGAAGTCTTCTTGGTAATCTACAATGCGTGACGTCGTGGCCAAACCTACCGCAGTTAGCACAAGGTCTTGACCTAGGGTCTTGACACTCGACCGGTAAGTGGTTTCCACCACAGTACACGCATTGGATGTGCGGGCGCGTTGGTCATCTCAACATGTCTTGCAACTTGGCTAATTCCATCTTGACATCAGACAAGCCTTGGTCTGTCTCGGTGGCCTTCCCCTTATCTTGGGATGATGGGATTGATCGCTCACTAGAGGCTGACGCTCTCTCCGTACTTTGCCTTTGGCTTCTAGCTTGCATATCCCTATTGTATTTGGCTATGCTTTGCAATGCTTTGCGGGCTAGCTTTCTCTCCTCTTCTAGATCTACGATGATAGCGTCTACTATCCTACCGCGGTGCTTATACCGGGCGTGTGCATCGTAACTGCTTACCAGCTGCTGAATAGCATCTGGGAAGGCCAAGGGCCTAATTTGAGACTCAGACGGGTCGTTTAGATGAATGTGCCATGTGGACGAAAGTTTTGACTCGGACAGCGGGCCGAATGGGTTGACTCGGACGGTTTGCCTCGGACGAGGTCGGAGGGGGTTTGGGCTGAGTGGGCCGAGGGCCGATTCTGGGGCTCGGCCCAGAAAAGGCCACTCGGGCTGAATGCGGCGCACGTAAATAGCGCGAACATAAATGTGATCGATTCACAAGATTCAAGCAAGCACAATGGCCATGCACTTCCAGATCCTATCTAGGGGAGTAGAGGGAGAGATTCATATACCTGAACGGGACGGTTGCGTCGGTGATGCGATCGAATCGATGCGGGCCGATGCGGGCTGGAGCTCTCTATCTCTCTCTCTCTCTCTCTCTCATTGAAATGGCACAAATGAGCTCTCCCTTGGCTTCTTGGCTCTTATACCCCTCCCCGGGTGTGGTGTTGATGCCCCGAATCACTCACTTGCCGATCTTAGGCATCACTAGCGAGCGTTTTACCAATTTTTGCACGATTTTTGCCTTGTTTTGAAACAGTAAACCCTACCCTTCTTCGGTTCGATTTCCTAATTCTAACCTATGCTAAATGCAACAAAAATCGAAGGCAAAAAAAATGAAATATGTTTTCCATGTTTTCCAATTATCAAACAACCAAAATATCCCAAAATACTTACTTGTTTTGAAGATAAAAAACACCCAAACTTCCTTCCTATCTCAAGCTCCGTTTCGGGGATGAATCCCCTACTTCGATGCTCGATATGGGGTGCACAAGTGCTCAAGCTTGAATCCATTGGTCTCGGCAACGAAACAAAAATGTAGTGGGAGCTCACGCTCAACTGCCAAGACCCACAGACCGCTTATTGCTTCAAACATTTCAAGCGAGCTCTAATGGCTATCTCTCATCTAGCCGACGCGTCGTCGATCCTACGAGTGTAGTGAGCTTACCCTGATGTCGATGTGAGTAGCCTCCTCCCTCGCACACCTCGGTAGCTCCACGATTCTTGATGCTAGCTCAAGCATCCTCAAGCCTCCTCCATCTCCAAGCTCCATCCTCCATAGCCGTGCGCACGAGAAAAGAGAAGAGAAGAGAAGAGAAGAGAAGAAGAGAAGAGGAGATGGTGAAGAGCTTTACCCTCTTGATCCCTCACTCCCACACACTCACTCCCTCACACTCTCACACCCTCTCTCAAGAGCACACACAAGCAAGAAGAAGAGAAGAAGAGAAGAAGACGAGAGCTGTTGTAGCCACACACCAAAGAATGAGCTTCCATTCACTTTTTGAACTTTATATACAAGCCCTAAAATCCCATGGGCACCCATCCCCTTTTTTACATGATCGGCCATTGTGGCAAGGTCATTTTTCCATTTCCCTCTTCTAGCCTTATGCCTCTAGCCTATGCCTGTCTAATATTTTACAATTGGCACAGGAGGGAGCCTGGCGCTCTTTTACAAGAGTTTTCCAAGTTTTTTGAGGTGCCTTTCATTTAAAATTGCACCTTTGGTCTCGGCTTAGCTTTTAGAGGTCGCATGCGTGTCTTTGCTCTTCTTCCATACTTTTTTTGCTTTTTCCTTCATTTTCTGTCATTTTTCGCCATCTTGACTTGGGGTTAACAGTATCGAAACACTGATTGATAGTGTCTATAGTGACGTGTCCAATGTGGATGACTACACGTCGTATTTTAGTGAGCGGGCTATACTTGCCTCATGGAATACAGAGGTGGCTACTTTGAACGATCATACATTGCAACTAATGCCGGAGGAGGTCAGGCAGTATTATAGTGCAGATTCAATTGCAGAGATTGACGACTCATTTTTGTACTCTGTTGAGTATTTAAATACAGTGGACTTTGGAGGTGGATTTCCTCCTCATTTATTACCGCTGAAGATAAATGTATCTATTATTCTTCTTAGAAACCTAAATCTAGGAAGGGGTACGTGTAATGGTACGCGATTGATATGTAGAGCTTTCGATAGGAAAGTGATAGATGCCCAGATAATAACAGGGGCAAATGTGGGCGAACGAGTTTTTATTCCCCGGATTACTTTTGTTTCGAATGCTACACAATTGCCATTTACTATGAAGCGGAGAGAGTTTCCCATCCGATTGGCATTCACTATGACAATCAATAAGTCACAGGGGCAGACTTTGTTCATTGTCGGGCTTTATCTAAAGGCACCAGTATTTACACATGGTCAGCTGTATGTTGCATTTTCAAGGGTCAAATCTTCGCATGGTGTGAAAGTGCTATTGGGTGAAGAGGATGGGGATATGACCACAAACATTATATACAAGGATGTTCTCCGAAAGGTGCAGTAATGTGCATTACTTTCTTTGCGGAGATGTAGTTATTGATGACCATGTAGGGACAATGGCTTTGCATATATGTGAATTACTCTTTGTTGCTTTCTTTGTGGAGATATAGTTATTGATGACCATGCAGGGACATTGGTTTTGCATATGTGTGAATTACTCTCTATGCCCTGTTTGGTTGGCATATACTCTCTTGGAATTATAATTTTTTCATATTTCACTATTCATTTAACTTTTGCAGATGCCTACCCTAGAGTGGTACTATTACCCAGCTTCTGACTATCAAAAGGAGCTATAGTGCATATTACTCACTGTAGCTCCTGATGATATCATAAGAAGAACACTTGCAAGGGTCATCGAGTGTTTATATGATGACATTAATATCGACATCAAGCTCCCAGTTTTTATTGAAGCTGTACATTGTGGATACGTGCAATGTTTTCAGGCGCGTATGTATGAGGTTGACTATAAGAAGAGATTTCAACGCTCTCATACTGATAAGATACCGAGGCATTGGTTCAAGTATGGGTTCAAGGATTTGGGTTGTTTTGTGACGTTGCATCAACGTTTGTCAGTACCTACGGAGTGATTCACAAATGTTCGACCAGGTATTATTATTGTTGGGATGGAATGATCTTTGCTAGTTTTTCCATGTACTTATATTGTAATTTTTGTTCTGATGCGGGTGGTAAAGAGAGAGGTAGGACTATTGCATCGCCCATGCGATTACTAATGGAAACTGTGGGATCATTCCTTGCTTCACCTTCATATATTTTGCTCAAGGAGGAGGATTTTGTTAATGATTCCTCAAAGAAAAGGAAGATTTCTTTCCATTGGGCATCTTGGAGACATTGTCTTTTTTTGTTGGCATCGGTCATTTGCCTATGGTACCTGGAAACACGTTGGTGCCTTATGCTTCGCCTTTGTGGCTTCATTTTGACTAGGTCTCTTATAGAAATTCTCTTTGTGGTGCTTGGTCTTTGTCTCAATTATGACCCGCTTTAGTGTAACGTTGTTGTTCCACGTACTTATTTTGTGATTTTTGTTCCAATGCAGGTGGTAAGACCGTTGCATTGCCCATGCGATTACCAATGGAAACTATGGGATCATTCCCAGCTTCGCCTTCTCATGTTTTGCTCAACAAGGAAGATTTTGTTAATGATTACTCAAAGAAGAGGAAGGTTTGTTTCTATTAGGCATCTTCAAGACATTGTCTTTTTTTGTTGGCATTGGCCATTTGCCTATGGTGCTTAAAAACACTTGCGTGTCTTATACTTGGCCTTTGTGGCTTCGTTTTCAGTATTACGTTGTTATTTCTAATTATTGTATGTGCTAGCATATGATTGCTTACATTGATGTCGAGAGGAATGTTTGTAAGTATGGTGCATGAAAGATATTGTTTCTATGTCTGGCATTTTGTGTTACATTGGTTTTAAACTACTTTTAGTTTTAAGTTTGGTGTGTGTGTGTGAGACAGAGAGAGGGTGCTTAGAGAGAATTGGGGAGAGAGAGAGAGAGAGAGAGAGAGAGAGAGAGAGAGAGAGAGAGAGAGAGAGAGAGAGAGAGAGAGAGAGAGAGAGAGAGAGAGAGAGAGAGAGGAAATAAATCATATTGAAAATGGAGAGGGGAAATGGGAGGGAGAAAGAGGAGAAATGGATTATTGAGAGAAGTTGCCGTGCAATAGCATGCCGCAAAGCGGCCTAGCATTTCGTGTGTGCAAAGCGCGCACGGAACGCTAGTTTTCATTATTTGCCTCCCCCTAATCTGTTAGTTTGCATCCATTCATGAACCATAAGCCCATGCAAACAAGTCCTTCTATGATTGGTTTTCAGAGATCGAGATTTTGATATTGATTGTGTTGTAGTTTGGTTGAATCTATTCAATCGTAACTATTTTGTGATATGATGTAACCAGTATACTGCCTTGAGTATCTTAATGTGTATTCTATTGCATGATGTGTTGAAGATTTTAATGAAAACTTGCTATTGGTAATGAAGTTATCTCTTATACCTCCCTTGTTTCTATAATAATTGGTTGTTTCCTAGACTGTCCCCAAAATTCTACTCCTACTCTTCGTATGGTTGCCAAGGGTAGTGCTAGCTTGTGTCCATTCAATGAGTCCTCAAGAAGTGTAGAGTTGAGTTAATCAAAACTCTCATACTTTCAAGTAATGAATCCTTCATTGCCCATATACATTTAAGGGCATGTCAAGGCAACCTAATGACAAAGTAACCCCATGCATTAATTCTAATGTCAAAAAGGATGTGACACGAACAAACTCTAAACAATAGAAGCTGTTAATCTACCTAAGATCTTCGCCAAAGATAATGTCAAATTATTGGCAATTTTATCTAGCTCTTATACAGTCCTAGCTAAGATTCAAGACGATTTATTAAAAAGATGGCACTCAAAAAATTGTGTTAAGAACATTGACTCAAATAGTTCTATGAAAAAGGATCATGAGTAGATCCCCCTTTCCATTCCTATAATCATCACTTTCATCCCCAACTCACGCCATCAATTATGTTTGCCATCAACCATTATTGATACCCTATTATGTCAATCTCATTGTCATCATGTTTGCATGCCAAAGAGAGAGAGGAGTTTGTGGCTACTATCTTACTACTCATAATTTTTTTATTTTCTTGCTACTCTTCATCATCCATACTTGTTGGATTTTTGTAGTCCACCCTAATATTTTCATTCTTAAGTATTGCTAGAGTCTCCAAACAACTGCATTTTGGAGCACCATGTTGCCATGTTATTCATAGGACATCATCTGTTGCCATATCTTTAGTCTACACTATCTTCCATAACCTTGACAACATCAAAAGCTCTCAGGATTTTTCAATTGCCAATGTTTTCTTACCATAATATTTCACAAATCATTTCCTTCACCTTTCGACATCAAGTTTGGTGGTTTAGATCTATTTGATTACAACATAGTCATTTATCATCCTTCAACCCAATCACTTGAGAGACAACGGTTGTTGGATAGCCCTCTAAGATTATGCTTATATCACATACCTCTATGTATTATGTGTGTTCATTTAGTTTTCATTCCATTCATCTATATATATTTTTGAGTTCATTTGTTCATGGTTATTCGTACATTGTGTTTTTCTACCTACCCTAGTGTATCCTCGAATGCTACCAACCTTAGTGTATGAGAGTTGGATGCATAAGCTATCATGAGCCCTAGGTCTTGTGAGAGAACACAAAGACTAACTCTTATGTGAGTGCGCACAACACCCATGCAATCATGAGAGGTTTTGCAAGAGCACACTCAAACTAACTCAAGAAATCTTGAAATAGCCACCTTTTGAGCTACTCCTCTTTCCTCTCACCATCACTCTTCACTCCAAGGGAGTGGTAGTCAAGTCTTCATTCTTAACATCTTTAGTAAGCATGGACCTTCATTGGATTCCTTTGTCTTCAAAGACCTCTTACCCTCATTTTAGCATGATCATCCAAATACCCTCTCAAGGCATATCTCAATCCAAGTAACTAGTGAGAGCTTGAAACTCCTAGCCACCAAGGGGTGGCATAGTTTCATGGAAACCATTCAATATTTGAAACATTAC
Organism: Lygodium microphyllum; assembly: GCF_053477565.2. Classification (NCBI taxonomy): domain Eukaryota; kingdom Viridiplantae; phylum Streptophyta; class Polypodiopsida; order Schizaeales; family Lygodiaceae; genus Lygodium; species Lygodium microphyllum. Next base: position 89,728,491 of record NC_141146.1, on the reverse strand, counting down.
CAAAAAATGTTGAGGTGAACACTATCTCAATGGTGGAACATTGATGGAGCTCTTATTCTTCCAAGATCCTACCAACTATGTCTTTGCTTTCTAGGCTCATACATACTTTTAGATTTATATGATTTTTCAACTCCCTCTATTATTCTTATTAATTTACATATAAGATTTAAGCTAACACAGAGACTTAGGTCACAAATCCCACCACTCCTATCTTCTTTCCACTTGGAGAATGACAGTTCATATTGGCACCATCCTAGCCATATGGCAAGTATATTGAGGGTTCAATCCAATTCATATCTTCTTTCCACTTGGGGAATGACCACTCTTGGCACCATCCTAGCTTATATACAGAGCGTATATGATCTTCACATCTAGCTTGGCTCCAAGGCTTTTTCTTCTCATGCTTTGACTTGCATATGATCTTAGGTCCTCTACATCCCATAAACAAGCCAGTAAGTTGATTATATGAGTAATCATTCAGGCTAGTTGTCATAGATTCTACTTTGTGGGACAAAGATATGGGAGCAAAACTTCAAATTGTTTTTCATATTGACCTTATATATATGCAAAATGCTTTCAACATTTGTACTTGTCAAATCACTAGTAGATATAGAGTTACTTACGGTAGTCTTGAAAGTATCCCAACTCTCAGATAGAGTAGAAGTCCCCTCCTCCATGTGGATGTCGATTAGTTTTTTCAACCAATAAATTTATGAAGCAACTCTGTCTTATTCATAAAAGTCACACACCATACACCAAATGCACTACCTTCTATGTCCTTAACATTATAAGGACACAGATTTAAAGACTATTAGCATGATGGTAGACTATGCAAGCTCATTTAACTCATCCCAAGCAACCCATTGCATATCCTTTGGCTTTACACCCCACAATTTGATTGGCTTTGATTTTCCTATTTTGAACCAATACGTTATAAACATACTCTCTCTGCAATACAAAAAGTCCCTACCATCAAGCTTTTTGATATTGACACAAGGCACTTTTGAAGTCAAAAAAAGCCATAATCACTACAATATGTGCTAGTCGCCAAACAACTGCTATGTGGTCAATTGCAACAAGTACAATGTGACAAATATGGTTGTAACCCCCCTAAATGCCATCGCAAATGCAATCAATGACTAATGTAACATAAAAATGGCTCAAAATTGATGCCAATTTGATATCCAAGTACTCCCAAATGCATAAGAATTTTCAACATTTTTCTTGGATTTTTTCAGTTATTTTACGTGCACAAACAACCCTTAAACAATTACATAAGGCTACCATCCCTAACCTTCCTAGTATATAGGTAGTAAATCAATCTCATTTCTAGTGTACCCCTAAGATTGCATAAAGGCATTGAACTTATGATACCATTCCCTAGGAGCCTATTTCAAATCCTATAAGCTCTAATGCAACATAAACACTAATTGCTCCTTGCCTTCCACAATAAACCCCTCAAGATATTGCATGTAAATATCCTCACATAAGTCCACATCAAAGCAGTCTTTATATCCATTTGAACTAACTCCTTATCCTCTCTAGCAACCAAAGAAATGATTGTACAAATGTTTGTCATCTTTTAGAGATGTTGTTGGGGGTAAAGGCACATGTGCTACACTGCCTTGTATTTACTACACACACCATGACAGCACAAATGTAAATTGCATGTGGTGAGTGCCTATCATTATCACTTTATTCTTTATTCTTTCGGTGAGTATTGAATAAGGGAAGCTAGTCAAACATTGTGATTGTTGGAGTTCCCTCATCTTCTCTCTCTCTCTCTCTCTCTCTCCACCATAACTCTTGTCTCTCTTGCTTTTACTTGCTTGTACTTCCACTTAGCCTTCACCCTTCAACTCTTATCAGAGCCTACCATTTGGACTCTTTTTTAAAAAAGCTAGAGTCGATATCTTGAAGCTTTGGATACATGCTTCAATTGCTTTAGTAATTGTCATTTATGGGTTGGGTTTTATGCTCCTAGATGTATTGGCTATGTCTTTGGGCACCTAGACCTTATGTACTTGATGTACTGAGCCTTGCATTTCTCTTTTACACTTTGGATACACTTCAGTGGATGCACATTTGAGATATTTGCATTTACTTAGATACATTGCATTAGACCTTTGGATTTTCTATGCAATTGAGCTTGGTTTACTAAGACATTGGGGCTCTTGCCTTATGTACATACTCTCGTGGACACATTTACACCTACCAAGGGCTGATATGATTGACATGCTTTGGACACTCGCACTTATCTTTGATTGTAGGATTCAATGATGCATACATGCTTCTTAGTTTTGTAGAGCTTCATTACTCTTTGCTCAATCAATTGTGTATTTGATGGATCTCTAAGCTTCATCTTGAGATCTCTTATATACACGATGTCTATGCCTCTAGGATGTGTTGGTTATTGATTCCCTTGAATTTATGATAGATTTTAGTACTGGTTGTATGCCTATTCAGTGCTAGTTGCTTTTACACATCCCAATTGTTACCTAGATATTCCTAGTAGTGGAAACTTGGTATTTTTTTGTCATTTGCCCATAGTGGTCTTAGTCATAATGCTACATTTATTATAATAGTGTTGTAATTATAGTTTTCAACATTATCTTGGAGAGCAGACACTTTACTTTGGTATTCTATTGCTCGAAGTTGGTGGATAGCTCTCTCCTTTGGTATTCTCTCATGTTTTGCCCTTTTTTTTGCGAAGTTTTAGGGTTGTTTTACAATCATTTACCACATCCCATTCTCTTGGATTTTACATTAGTATACTATCATTGTGATCGGTTCTTTGAATGATAGTGTTATTTTCAATATTTAAAAGCTTGATGGCACAAAATTCACCTATTGGAAGATACAAGTATGGCATGTATTAGTCCAAAAGAAGCAAGTTAGACTATTGAAGACCAAGATTGTAAAGCCCAAAGGCATGGATTAGGATGATTGGGATGAGCTATGCAAATCCACCCATATATTGTTATTGTCTAGACATGTTCATTTCAATGTTGTTGCACCTAAGGATAATGCCTAGTAGTTATGGAAAAATATATGCAATATTCATGACAAACAAAGTCCTATATCAAAGATATATTGATTAAGATAGCTTATAGACCTTCACATGAAGGAAGAAACTTTTGTGTTCACTCACTTGAATGAGTTTCATTCAATTTCTAGCTAGTTAACTTTGCGAGGCATTGAGTTTAAGGATAGACTACCTTGCTTATTTTTGCTTGTGACACTTTTAGAGTCATGTGATACTTTTTATACAATCATGTGTGCTAATATGCCTAAGGATGGCTCGAAACTCTAGGTTGTTGAGAGTGCTTTACTAATGAAGGTGATAAATAGAAAGAATGTAGATGCAACCCGTATTTCTCATGCATTGACTATTACCGGTAGACATGATGGTCAGAGCGATCTTAAAGGGAATGAAAATGCTTACCTATTCACTGTATCTTCTATCTCTTAATTACAAATATTTTGATTTTTGTGACCATCGACTTTATAGTAGGTAGACACGTAGTTCTCATAAGAAGTCTTGCATTATGCACATGGGTGAGCCTTTAGCTCTTGCGCATTCTGATGTATATGGTCCCATGCTTTGTTAGTCATTAGGTGGTACGAAGTAATTTGTTACATTCATTGATGATTATTCATATTAGGCCTTGGCATATCCTATTAAGTAAAAATAAAATGTCTTATCTACCTTTTTGTGTTGGCTTGCTCTTGTTAAGAACTAGTTCAAGTATAGGTTAAAATGCTTAAGGTCTGACAATGGAGGTGAGTATATTTCTAAAGGATTTGAGTAGTTTTGTGACGAGACGGGTACTAAGTGTTAGTTGACCATCCCATATACGCCACCCTGGAATGGTGTTGCCGAGCAAATGAACATGACCATTCAAGAAAGAGTCCCAAGTATGCTTAGTTAGGTAATATTACTATAGCATTTTTAGGCTAAGGCAGTCACTACTGTTATACATTTGATAAACAAATCCCCATGCACTACTAATGGTTGTCAAGTTATAAAGGAGGTGTGATTTGGAAAACCTCCCTTATATGTGCATCTTAGAGCCTTTGGATGTGAGGCTTTCTGCCATGTACCCAAGGACAAACACAATAAGCTAGATCCTAAGTTAGTGAAATGTATCTTTCTTGGTTATGGGGATGCATGTAAGATGGGCTATCACCTATGGGATTTACATGCTTAGAAGGTTAACTATAGACACAATGTTGTTTTTCATGATGAGATGATGCATAAGTAGCCTTAGGGGTAGTTGAGGTATGCAAGTTAATCTTTCATAAGGAGCCACCTATTACCATAAAACCAACTAGATAGCCTATAGGCTCATGTTTTAGTGGTCCATGATCATGATGTTGGATAGGATGTACATGCTCCAAAGCCTACTTTGAGACGGTCTACTAGAGATTGATTTGCAACCTCCATGGACTATGTTATGGTGACAGATTCTAGTGAGTCCCTTACTTATGAGGAGGAGGCCATGTCTAGAAGTGATAGTCACTCTTGGGAGAGGGCCATGTAGTCTAAGTTTGATTCATTGCAAAATAACCATACATAGGATTTGGTTCCTTTTCCTAGTGGAAAATACGCATTTCCATTCAAATGGGTGTACAAGTTGAAGAGGACCTATGTATATCCCAAGCAAGCATATAAGGCCAAATTGGTTGCTAAGTGTTTCAAGCAAGAGCATGGCATTGAGTTTGATGAAGTCTTTTCTCATTCAATCAAGATAACCACCTATGCTTGCTTTTGGCCTTGGCTGCATAGTTAGATTTGGACCTTGATCAAATGGATGTGAAAATAGCTTTTCTACATGAAAACTTGCCTGAGGATATCTATATGTATTAGCCTAAGGGCTTTATGGCAAAGGGCAGGGAACACCTAGTATGCAAAATTGAGAAAGAGCCTTTATGGCCTTAAGCAAGCACCTAGAGAATGGTACCATAAGTTTGATGCATTTATGCATTCATAGGGCTATACTTGTAGTGATATGGATCCATGTTTATACATGAAGAAGACTTTGATGGCAGTTTCATTATCTCGATACTTTATATCGATGATATGTATGTTGAGAGCTAATGATGAGCTAGATGCTCTAAAGACTTAGCTCAAGAAGAGCTTTGAGATGAACAACATGGCACACACCTCACATATTCATGACATAAACAACAAGTGTGATTGCTCCAAGGGACTTCTTTACAAGTCACAGCAAGCATACATATAGAAGGTGCTTGAGAGATTCCATACGTAGGATGTTAAGCCTATTGGCTATCCTTTATCTTTTTATGTGAAGGTTAATTAGGTCTCTTGTCCCCAATCATATAAGTGGAAGGCCAAGATAGCCAAGATCCTTATGCATCCACAATGCATAGTTTGATATATGTCACGATGGCCACTCGCCCCGACATACCATTTACAATGGGAACTATGGTATACTATACGACTACACCTAGCCAATGACATTGGGACATCGTGAAGGGTATCATGAGGTACTTGAAATGCACTAATTATATATGTATTTGCTAAGCTAGCCAGGATACTATAGTTGTGGGTTACACTAACTTCGACTATGTAAAACATATTGATAGTAGAAAGTCTACCTATATGAGAATGTCTTCACTTTTGTTAAAGGTGTTGTTTAGTTGATGTCTAGGATGCAGAAATGCATGACCTTATCTACTATTGAGGGATAGTATATTGTAGCCACTGAGGCTTGCAAGGAGGCCGTATGGTTAGGCCTTGCTACTATTACTGCTACATTGCATTTAGATTCTATGAGTGCCATTTTGTTGGCCAAGAATCCAGTCTTCCATGCAAAGACAAAGCACATTGAGGTACACTATCACTTCATCAGGGAGGTGGTAGAGGGCAAGTTTGTTGAGCTTGTCAAAATCTCAAATGACAAGAATCTTATAGATCTACTCACTAAAAGTCTATTGGTGAAACATTTTCCTTCTCTAGGAAGATGATCAGTGTAGGATGAGATGACATCTATTTCTGATTCTATTATACTTTATATATATTTGTACTTTGTTACTTTTTTCTTGTTCTCTCCTCACTCGAGGTATATTCTCCTTTAAGTGGGAGGTTATTGGGGTTAAAGGCATTTGCACCTACTCTACGTTGTATTTACTACACATACCATGATTGCACACATAAACACTACAAGTGGTGGATATCTATCACTATCACTTTCTTCTTTATTCTTTTAGTGACTATTGAATAAGGGAAGGCCAAACACATGTTATGGCTGTGGAGTTCCCACATCTTATATATGTGTGCGTCTCTCTCTCTTGCTCTCTTGCTTCATCCACTATAGCTTGCATCTCTCTTGCTTCTGCTTGCTCGTGCTTCCACCTAGGCTTTACCCTTGAGATTGACTTACTTGGTAAGTACAAGGGATCAAATGGAGGTACCTTCAGCATATAGACCCACTACATGGCATCATGTACATATTACAAACCCTTTTTTTGAATGGTCCCATTAATCTTCTTAGCCAAACCATTTTGAGCAAGATTCTTAGGAGCTGTCAACTCTCTCTTGATACCATAGCTTGCATAAAATTCCATAAAGGCTGATGGATGTACTCACCACCATTATCCATCCTTAAGTAGTAGCCCTAAAGCTTTTACATGAATGATTCTCTCCAAATGCTAAGAAATTTTGAAATGCATCTAGCACATCACTCCTCTTGTGAAGATGGTAAGCCCAAACCTTCCTAATGGCATTATCTATGAAAGTGACAAAATACAAAGCTCCCAATGAAACCATGGACATTGGCCCACGTAAATCACTATGAACTAGATCAAGATATTGTGATCTTCTCTTAGCATGTCCTCTCTTATACATTTAGTTTTCTTTCCAAAGAGGCAATGCTCATAAAAACTAATATCAAAAGAATTTAAACACAAAAGATAGTTCAAAGAGCATAGAATCAAACCTTAAACAAGGAAAATCATTTATTTAAAAAATCTAAAATTTTGTTCTTTATATTGCATCCTGCAAGATTCATAAAGGGCTTGTTTATGAGTTTGAAGTAGGGCTTGTGGAGATTGGGGGTTTGCATATAACTCTATGTGCTTTTATGTTTTGAAAAAAAGACTTATTTTTGCAAAATGAATTTGTTTTCTAGTCTTTAGGACATAGAAATTGGCTTGTGTGATATTGAAGCACATGGAAGAGAAAGACTAAAGGTAGAAAAGCAAGATGCCTTCATGACGACAATGAAGGGCTCCACCTTCCTTGCATACATGACCACTACATCTTGGTTCATTGATGATAAGCCTCTAGCTTTTATATCCCAGCCATTAAGGCCTTGGACATTAGATTGGCTCCATAGGGCCTTAACTCATCCTCCGTGCCAATTCTCATCACTTGATGGAGTAGGCCTTCAAATTCGGCCCATTTGGCTCATGGCCTCTTCACTTGGTCCTCCTTTTCTTGAGGAGCTATTGGCCTTCCAAGCAACCTATTGACTTTTCAAATGGTTGAAGGCTTTATTAGCTAGGCCATTAGGCCTTGTCATTCTGACCGCTAGACCTTCTTATTAGGTCATGGCACCTTATTGGTCTTTCCACATTTAGTCAAAGGCCTTATTCATTCGGCCACTAGGCCTCCTAGTTGTGACAGCCGAAGGCATTGGCCATTAGGTGTTTGATATTCTTTAAATTTAAATTTTCTTTAAAAAAGGAGATATTATAGTGAAAGGCCCTGACCGTGACCAAATGGCATGACATCGAATGGAATGTCTTAAGTTGGTTTTTTTCTTTTTCTTGTGAAAAATTTTGTGGACATGCCAAAATGGCCATTAAACAACATTATACAAAGGCCATAAGACCTTGGGAAATCGGTCTATAAAATCAACCAACTCTAAAACGATGGCCAAACCTCCTCCTCTTTTTTAATATATATTTATTGAAAAAAGAACACAAAGGCCTAGATAGCAAGGCAAGAACATTCCTTTTTTTTTTTGACCCAAAGGTCTCTATGACAAGCTGAGTCCATAAAATCTTTAAATTTTATTTTCTTGGTAAAAAGCCTAAAACTATGGAGCAAAGGCCCAAAGCCTTGAAAAATGAAGTCACTTGTATTGTAGTTATGAGGTTATCTTTTGCCTATTGTTGACCCATGGCATGCTTGTATTGTAGTTATGAGGTTATCTTTTGACTATTGTTGACCCATGGCATGCTTGGAATGGAATTCTTGAGGTATTGGTTGTTGGAATCCTATGGGGAGGGAGCATTAGTCTTTGGGAAACTTCAAGCAACTCACACATTTTAGCCTAGGCCCATGCATGGCACAACTTGAGGGTTGGATTCAAATATCTAGTATTCATTGGACATGCAACAATAATCCATTATGGTTTTGGGAGGCCTCAAAAGTAGGGAAGAGGGAAGTAGCTATACGAGGCCACCACTTGAACCCTTGAGGGAGCCACACCCGAAGATTCAAAATGCACATTGATAGAAAGGGGACTAATTGTACATGGGCATTAGCATTGGAAGCACACATGACCATAACGCTATATGTGGCATTCTAGACACCCTTCCTAGGAACTATCATGGTTGGTTCTGGCCCTAGGAACTCACTAGCCCTTGATAGTACCTCTAACACACTTGACACACTAGTTGGAAGCACTCCTAGCACTAGAGGGAGGAAAAGGTGGACCCATTAGAACCAACTCAAAAGAATCTCATAGAAGCTCACGAGAAAGGGTACTTGCTATCATCCCCATGAAGAGTAGTTATCTGGTTGTACAAGTCCTAGCTTTTTGCATAATAGTTTGATTCTAAGCTCCAAACTTGGAGAAAGAAAATACTCTTGAGCCCACTTTGCACTCACCTAAAAGAGAAACATAGTTTATTGGGCATCTTGTTCATCTTAAGGATTTGGGAGAATAAGCCACACTCATACTACATTCTAGGAGATCAAGAACAAGCAATCACAAGTAAAAAGGAATATCTTAGAAACCATGGATACTAAGCATGAGCCCACTCACTCATCAAAGATGGATTAAATGCACACTTGAATTGTAAGGTTAGGAGGACTAGCTTGCAACTAGGTCTTGAAGTTTTCATTGAGATTTCAAAGATCAAGGAAGGGGAGGAATATCCACTTGACTATTCCAAGCCAATCTGTATCCAGATCGATGCCTTGAATTACTCACCTCATTGGACAATGTTGTATGGTTATTGGGTGGGACCAAAAGGCGTCTGAAAGGGAAGTGGAACCTAGGAGGAAGAAGCTTGGCGATGAAAGCTATGGCAGATGGAGAGCAAGAGCAAGAGAGAGAGTGAAACTCAAAGTGGAACTCCAACATCCACAATGTGTGGCTGGGCCTTCCCTTATTCAAACTATCACTAAAAGAATAAAGAATAAGTGACTGTGATGGGTGCTTGTCACCTGTAGTATGCAGTGGTGGGTACTGTCAGTGTAGTAATACACGGGTGGCTAGGCAGAGGTGCCTTTATCCCCAACAACCTCCCACGTAAAGGCGAATTTGCCCTAGTGAGAGAGAAAAAAGAAAAGACAGTACAACATGTACACATGTACAATAGGATGAGGAAAAGACATCATCTCATCCAATGCTCATCAATCTCCTGAGGAAGGCAAAGCGCTCGGTAGTGAGGCTCTTCGTGAGCAAGTCTACAGGATTCTGCTCAGTCAGAATCTTGACAAGGTCAACGGACCTATCCTCAATGGCCTCACGAATGAAGTGATATCTCACCTTAATATGTTTCGTCTTTGCATGGAAGACCGAATTCTTGGCCAACTATAGAATTCGAATGTAGTGTAGGCATAGCATCTACCATACTAAGGTCTGTAATCAAACAGCCTAACCAGATAACCTCCTTGCAAGCCTATGTGGCTGCAATATACTTGGCCTTTGCGCCCTGGACATCCAAGAGATAGCCTCTCCACCATACGTGAACACATAGCCAAAAGTGGACTTCCTGCTATTTGCATGTCCCGCATATCAGAGTCAGTGTACCCCATGACTCATGTATCCTAGCTGCCATAGCAAAGACACATATCTGCTATGCCCTTCAGGTACCTCATGATACCCTTCATGGCATCCCAATGTTTCTTGCCAGGTGTAGCCATATAACGTGCCACAACCCTAACTGCAAAAGCAATATTTGGATGGGTGGCTATCATGGGATACATAAGACTGCCCATGGCCAATGCATAGGGAATCTTGGCCATCTCAGCCCTCTGCTCGTCTATCTGCAAACAATCGGCCCGTGAAACTTTCACATGAGAAGGTAATGGACAACCAATAGGCTTAACAGCCTGCATACGAAAGCGCTCAAGGACTTTATGAATGTACTCCCTCTGTGAACAGATAGAGTAGTCCCTGAGATCTATCACACGTAATGCGCATACCAAGTATATGAGAGGCATGTCCCAGATCTTTCATCTCAAAGCTCTTCTTGAGTTGAGCCTTAAGAGCATCTAGCTCCTCATGAGTTGTCCCTACTAAAAGCATATCATCCACATAGAGTACCAAAATTAGTAAAGAATTGTCACGAGCTTTCTTCCTGTACAAGCAAGGTTCCATGCCGCTGCGGTTGTAGCCTTGTGATTGCATGAACACATCAAACTTATGGTACCATTCCTTAGATGCTTACTTCAAGCCATAAAGACTCTTCTTTAGCTTGCACACTAGGTGTTCCTTGCCAGGGTCTGCAAAGCCCTTAGGCTCCTCCATGTAAATCTCATCATGCAAGTCCCCATGTAAAAAAGCCGTCTCGACATCCATCTGGTACAAGTCCACGTCAAGTTGTGCAACCAAGGCCAAGACTAAGCATAGGGCAGTCATCTTGACCATAGGAGAAAAGATTTCATCAAAATCAACACCATGCTCCTACTTAAAACCCTTAGCAGCCAATCGAGCCTTGTATTCTGGCTTGGGGTGTCCAGGGGTACTTTTCAACTTGTACACCCACTTGCATGGCAAAGCCTTCTCACCCTGAGGCAAGGAAACCAAATCCCAAGCCTGATTCTTATGCAATGAGTCAAGCTCAGACTGCATAGCCCTCTCCCGAGAGTGACAATCACCCCTGTGCATAGCCTCATCATAAGTGAGAGGCTCTCCTGCATCTATGACCAGTACATAGTCCATAGAGGATGCAAAATGGTTAGGAGATCATCTATCTCTAGTAGAATGCCTCAACCTAGGCTCTGCTACCTAACTGACATCCTGTCTAACATCAGCATGTGTAACATCTAGGCCATGAGCATCAGGTGATATTGCACACTATCTAGCTGGCTGTGGAATGGGCTGAACGGGAGCAAGTGGCTCCTCTTGAAAGATAACTATGCGTACCTCAACCACTCTCTCAGGCTGCATATGCATTTTATCCTCATAAAAGATGGCATCATGGCTGCGGATCGCTGCGGATCCCATAGACGATAACCTATCTCTTCTGCATCTCCATAGCCAATGGAAATGCATTTGACACTCTTAGGATCCAGCTTATTGCGTTTTTCCTTGGGCACATGGTAGAATGCCTCACATCCAAAGACACGCAAATGATCATAAGAGGGGGGCTTGCCTGCCCATACCTCCTCTGCAAACTGAAAATCAATGCCACTGCTAGACAACCTGTTAATGAGATGCATTGCAGTAGTAACTAACTCAGCCCAAAAGTGGTGCGGTAAGCTAGCCTGGCTAAGCATGCTACGGACCCTTTCTTGAATGGTCCTATTCATGTGTTCAGCCATACTATTCTGGGGAGGGTGTAAGGGGCAGTCAAATGACGCTTAATACCCTGCTCATCACAAAACTACTCAAAAGCACGTGATATATACTCAGCCCCATTATCTAACCTTAGGCATTTTAGCCTTATCCCAGACTGGTTCTCTACCAATGCAAACCAATGCTGAAATGTGTCTAAGACATCGGATTTTCTATTTATGGGATAAGCCCAAACAGTACGCAAGTAATTATCTATGAAAGTAACAAAGTACTTTGCCCCACTGAGTGACTAAAAGGGCATGGGTCCACATACATCTGAGTGCACAAGCGCTAAGGGCTCACCCATGCGTTTCTTACTAGAACTTTTATGCATATTTCTACTCTGCCTTCTATACAAACAATGATCACAAGAATCAAAATGCGAAGAGTCAAAAGGCAAAAGATACTACAAAGCACATAGCATTTTCATTCCTTTAAGGGACATATGCCCCAAATGAGCATGCTAGAGGGATACATGGGAGATAGAACCCATAGACAAAACATGATCCAATGTAGCTCCAGATATAAGTAAGGGATAGAGGCTGCCAGACTTGGCACCTCTTGCAAGCACAAGCCTGCCACGAGTAATTTTGCATGCAGAGTCTCCAAAAGACACAAAATACTCTGCATCATCAAGCTATCCAGCTGACATAAGGCTGCGAGTCAAGGTAGGTACATGGCGTACATCATGCAAAACAAGCAAACTACTAGAAGGAAAGTGCAGCCTAATATCTCCAATGCCCACTATGTCAAGAGACCTATCATCACTAAGACACACAGAACCAGAGATGGTACAATAGGTATGAAACCAATCTCTACAGGGTGTCACATGAAATGATGCATCCGAATCTAAGAGCCATTATTGCGCATACATAGAGTGTATCTCAGAAGCCTGTAAGGCATCGCATGAAGAAGTTGCAAGTATGTAATCGTCATCTGAATCAGTGGCCTGCATGACATTAACCTCTTCTATATTCACATTGGACTTTGCAGGTACAATACTGCACTCAGAAGACTTTTCCTGCACTTTCTCTTTTCCCTTTTCCTTGCGCTTATCATCGTGTATCTTATGGCACTGCAGCCTAATATGTCCTACTTTCCCACAATAATGATAAGTAATATCAGACTTCCGTCTACGGGACTTACTATGACCACGTGACTTGGACCTAGACTTCTAAGAGTCCCTACCCTTATGATCATTATCATGCTTGCTATGTCTGCCACCTCTAACGGTCAATGCATGTGAAGATTAGGAAGCATCATTATTTCTCATGTTGATGTCCTTAGTCAATAAAGCACTCTCAACATCTTTAATTTTCAGCCCATTAAGCTTGTTCGTGCATATGGTAGTACAAAATACATCCCATGATTCAGGCAAGGTGCCAAGTAGAAACAACGGGTGCATGTTGTCTTTGAACTCAATACCCTGTGACAACAGATTCTTCATGATAGCATGAAACTGATTGAAATGAGATGATAGGGAGGTCCCCTCCTTCATGCAAAGTTCCATTAATTGCTTCAGCCAATACATTTGTGATGTAGGACTCTGTCGCGCATAGAGCTCTTGAATCTTCTCCCATAAATCCCATGTGCTCTGATTCTCATCTTCAACAACATTATGATGGACCTCTTCTGAGAGTGACAAGATAATGGTAGACTTGCATAGCTCATTAACTTCCATCCAAACATCATCATCCATATCCTCGCGTTTAACATCCTTGAAACGCAAGGGTTTAATCTGCAATTTCTACACCAAAACCTACCATGTCAGGGACTTCTAATACCCATAGTTGGTACCATCCAACTTGGCAATGTTAAAGAGAGCAGTGTCTTTCACATGACCAGTCATATTGTCCCAAATCAAAGCAAAAAAGCAAAATTGCATGTTGTTTTAATTAGCAGAAAATGCACTAAAACCACTTCTAAAACTGGTAGAAAGAGTGGATATTATCAAGAGAAGCACCTATCCACCAAATATGACCAAGATAACATCAAATAGTTAGCATTACCCTCATAGAAGTGCTCAAAATCTGCAAATTTCAGCTTGTTGTAATAAATGACAGTAGTATGTAAAACTGACCCAAAATGAAGCAGTCATTGATACATATGTCACTGCAACTGCCATGTAGCAAGATACATCCAACAATGAGTGTCAAGGGGCAAGAAGGTACCAAGAACTATCAAACCAATAACCTATCAGGCAAGAGACATCTCATAGGTCTAGAAGTCATACATGTAATGGGTCTCGGGGTAAGAGAAGAAACCAAGCACAAGCACAACTGATAGAGCAAGAATAACCATCCAAGATGCATATAAAACTGACAAACTTGTGACAAAGATAGGTGCCTGGCCCAATAGGCATATCAAATCAGCCCACTATAGACTAACTGCAAACATAAAGCTCTCAAGAGAGCAAATGCATGTAACTGTCCCACAAGCTCAAGCTCAAGTGTAAATAAGACTCTGTATACATTCGAATATACCAAGAGGCTCCCACTGGAAGTAAAGTCAGATGCAGAGAGAGCAAGCAACTCTCTAATACATTGAATACATAGCATTAGACATGCCAAATCCCAGTAGGGTACATTCGAAGGATAAATCCCAAGCTATCTTGGACCTGTAAAGCATAAGCCTGAAAGCATTCAAAGAGCATGTAACTAACAACCAAATGTAATGCCCAGTAGGTCCAAAATTCTCAAATACATCTGACGAACGAAGCTCTAAGTAACTGTCAAGCATGGACAAACCAAGTGGCATCCATATCTGACCAAAGCATAAATGCAAGAAGCCTAAATGTCAAGAAGTGACAATAGGCATAAACTGGTCCAAAGCATGCCAACTGAAGCCAAATGCCAGTGAAGGACAACCAAGTCGGAGCCTAATGCAAGCTCAAAAGCATTCCAAAACCAAGAAGAAGCATTTGACAATCTCCAAATACATTGGTATAATTATTCAATCCTCCAGTAAGCACCCCGTATCCAAGAACCAATGCATACACCAAGGAAATGAGCTTCAATCCACTGTATTACAGCAGCTTATTTACTATTAAATGAAGCTCAAATGGTGCCCAAATTTGCTCCAAATCAGTCCCAAATCATAGACATAGCATCCCATAACATGCGGGCATCGTCGGGCATCAATAGGCATCAAACGAGAAATGCTAAGAAGCATCAAATAGTAAATGTCAAGTGCTGCCATGTTTTAACAGTCCTAGGACTATGCATATAGCAAGGGCTGAAGGGGAAAGCACTCGAATTGATCACCGAGAGCCAAGCACTAATGCCGGGGAGTCCAACAATGATCGAGAAGGTTGCCAAGAGTGCCGGGAAGCCAATGAAGAGACGGGAAATGCCAGGAGCAGGTCAGCCTAGCCCCCTAAAAATGCACCGCAATTTGCACTAGCTGTTCTTGGGGGGTCTTTAATAGTGCTCAGGGGCACTTGGCAATGTCGAGGGGGACTCCAATGCAGCCCTGGAAGAAGCCAATGAAGGCCTGGAAGCTCAGGGAGGAGGCAAGAGATCAAAACATACCTATAAATGAAGGTGCCATGGCTGCCATTGAAGCTCGGGTTGAAGCTCTTCAAATCCAAGCTAAAGAGAAAGCCGGGTAAGCTCCAATGCCTTTGCTCTGATACAAGTTGAAAGGGAAGTGGAACCCAGGAGGAAGAAGCTTGGCAGTGAGAGCTATGGTGGATAGAGAGCAAGAGCAAGAGAGAGAGTGAAACTCAAAGTGGAACTCCAACAACCACAATGTGTGACCGGGCCTTCCTTTATTCAAACTTTCACTAAAAGAATAAAGAATAAGTGACTATGATGGGCACTTGCTACCTGCAGTGTGCAGTGGGTGGCAGGTACTGTAAATGTAGTAATACACGGGCTGCTAGGCGGAGGCGCCTTTACCCCCAACAACATCATAACTTCAAGTAGCCCTAAGAAATGTGGACAAAATGCATGACCTCTCTTGGAAATGATAGAATATGGTTGAGCTAGACCATGTCAGTTGACTCCCAAGCCATGCGCTTAGAAATCCTTGTGATATAAACTTGAAAGTACTAAAATTGTTGAGCTATTAAGTAGCACTCAGCACCACTTGGGTGGTTCCTATGAATCACTGCAAGTGGACAATCAAGCACTGACTAGATACAATAGCCATGCATTGCCTCTAGTGGGTTTAGCTATTGGATCTAGAGACAACACATATTGGCCTTAGGATGACTCGATTTGTATTGATTGATATAGTTAGAATCCTTGAAGGGGAGACTATGATTGATTGCAATATATCATCTACATCTTGGGTAATCATAACTATTCCAAGCTCATGGGAGCACCAATAACGTGAGGGTAGCTTGATCAACTTGTATATTGGAATACCCTCGAACATGATAAACTTAGTAGCATCGTGTCATCAAGTATAATCCAACACAAGCACTAGAACTTTCTTACAATTGAGTTGCAAAGAGGGGCATCTTACTAAGAGCTCTGTAAGTTGTTACATGCCAAGAAATAATCTAGATACCCTAGGTCATAATAGCACCATTTGCATCGTGCTTCACTATTACCTTATCTAGCTACATTTAAGCCATAAGTAGGTTGCATTGTATTTAGGACTACTAGCACAATGGGGGACCTAAAAAACATGTTCACACAAGAAGAGATTTGAGTATCTAGAGATTACAGCAACACAATGCTGATAGTATGGCAACAAAAATCATAAAGACAAATCCAAACATTTAGAGGGAGACACAAAAACATGCTATTTGGGCTAAAGAAGGAGAAGCAACCTCTACAAACCATTAAGGGTACTTACTAGAGCACCATCATATTAGAAATCTACACCTCTACATCATGATTTCTTTGAATTCTTGGACTAGACAAAAACCATGTGAATAGCTTGCATAGAATGAGACACGGTAAAGAGTTGAGTCTTGACAATATAAGTGCCATTACCATTGCAAAGTAGCAACCAAGGATTCACGGGTAGAAAACTAGAGAACATATTGATAAGAGTATTATTAGGGCTATTGAGAGCATTGTAGGGATGTGAAAGAGAATGAACTAACTCTTCCAATAGAGTGGGGGTCTTGAACTACATCATGACTTGACTCAATTCTACTTGGGTCTACTTGCATAGTGTCTAATCAAACATCTCGCCTTGAACCAACACCCAAAGAGGCTCAAACTCATTAGCCAAGACTAAGACAAGAACTAGTGAGCCACAAGATTGCCAACCAAGTCTAGTGCTAAAGTTTCTACTACAAGAATTGTACTTGCATTTTCCTCATGACAGTGACAAAACCTCCATCAGCTACACTGATCCTAGGACTCCCTACCAATGACCTTGCAAAAAGGCACATTAAAATTTTTCATGTGACACATAGAATACTAGAGGATTCCTAGTACTCGTGCGATACAAAGAGCTTATGGGAGCTCACGCTTAACCGCCAAGACCCACAGACTGCTTATTGCTTCAAGTGTTCCAAGCCAAGCACTAATGGCTACCTCTCACATAGCTGATGTGCTACCTATCCATGAGTGTAGTGAGCTTATCTCCATGCCGATCGAGTTACCTCCTCTCCCGCACACTCCGGTAGCTCCATGATCCAAGTGCAAGCTTCAAGCAAGCTCCATCCTCAAGCTCCACGCTCCAAGCTCCATTGCCACGAGCAAGAGAAGAGAAGAGAAGAAGAGAGGAGAAGAGAGCTTCTCCTCCCCGGTCCCTCACCCTCACATACTCACTCCCTCACACTCTCACACTCCCTCCCTCAAGCACAAGCTCAAGCAATAACAAGAAGAAGAAGAAGATGATGAGAGCCACTTTTTGCCACTCTCACACTCCCTCCCTCAAGCACAAGCTCAAGCAAGCAAGAACAAGAAGAAGAAGATGATGATGAGAGCCACTTTTGGCCACACACAAGAATGAGCTTCTCATTCACTTTTCAACTTTATATACAAAACCCTGAATCCCTTTTGGGTGGTCATCCCCTTATCCCCTATTTTACATGGCCAACCGTGGCCTAGGCCCTTTTTCCCATTGTCCTACTAACTTCCTAGCTTCCTTCCTACTGTTCATCTACCTTTACAATTTGCACAGGTGAGAGCCCAATGCTCTTTAAAATAAATCCTCGTGTGCCTTGTGCTCTTTTACATGAGTATTAACTTGCGCTCCTCTTATGTGCCTTTCTCCTTGATTTAGGATTTTTTTGCACTTCTTGTGTTTCCAAATTCTTCTTGGCGCTCCTTCGTCTTTTGTTTCACTTTTGCCTTGGCCTTGTCTTCTGCTTTAGATTTTTTGGCTTTTCCACCTTGTTCATTTGAGGGTTAACATTATCCCCCTTCTAGACGAGTGCTAGTTCCATGGCACTCATCATCGTAGGTAGCAAGCTTTGGCATACACCAAAGACGTGGGTGGAAGGGATAGTTGTGGTTTGCCATAGAGGAGTTTTGGTGGTGGTGCGGATGAAGGTCGTTGGGGGCATGTGGTTGGTGATAGGGCTGGGAGTTGGACTCATGGGTTGGCATAGGTGTTGATGTTCTAGGGATTCTGTGTGGCTGACAATTCTTGGTGGGCTTGCATGATGATAAAGGATAAGAATTCAGAGTTGAGTGTTGATAAAGGGTGAACGACACTTTCGTTGGAGTCTTCAATACCTGCAATTGAAAACCTCTCGTATGTGGTCTCTCCTTGGGGGTAGTGCTAGTCTTCTTATCATGCACAAGATGTAGTTTGATTAGTTTTGGAGACAGGTCAAACTCTAAGCAAGCTAAGAGTATTGTCTCACACTTGAGGACCAAAACTGTGTATATATTGTGTTGCAAATATTATGTGAGTGCACGTGCATACTTAGTTATTATGTAATTAGAAGACCACTAGCTTGGTTCCTCGTAGCAATGGGTGGATGAAGCAAGGGTTCGATGAGGTGGGAAAAATTTTCAATGTTGAGGAGAAGTACACTTGAAGGCTTCTTGAGACATCATTTGTGATTTTGACAACATGATGGAGTATAATTGAGCTCATCGATGCCTTAGCTTTGGTATAGCTGGTGTCTACTTGTAGTGATTGAAGAGTACAATGTACTTTCTAAGGTCTTCCATGCCTTGCTTACCACATTTGCTTGCAATGGCATTGAGGTGGAGTGCAAAAAAGAATTGTGCAAATATGGTTCAAGGTGACATGTCTAGAGACAAGCTCCCTAGGTATGTCCTACCCTTGATGTGCTCTGAACAATTGTGGGGGATGTGTAGAGGGCTAGGGAACTAGGGATGGAGCCAGTCGACCAAGGTCACTGGGCGTACCTAATTTGAGGATCCCTAGGTGTCGTGCTGTGATTGAGTGCTTTTTTTTCTTTTCTTTTAGTTTTTTGTTTTGTTTTGTTTTTCCTTTTTCTTTTTCTTCTTCTTCTTTTTTCTCTTTTTCTTCTTTCCTTTTCTTTCCCCCTTAAAAAAAAAAAAAAGAATAACATGAGTACAACCATTGCAATATGCTGAGGCTATCAGCCTTTCAAATGGATTGGGAAATGTCGAGATTCAAAGGCTGTGAAAATGGATATTGCAGCGATGATTGTGTCCTAGCCTCGTTGCTAGAGAAATTGTCGTTGAGATGAGGAGATACACTGGAGATTTTGCAAAACCTCTTTGTCATGTGCGATATTGGTACAATTGAGGTAACAACTGCTGTGAGTGCCAGGTGTAGAGTTTGACCCAAAAAGAGAGAGTGGCCACCACTGATTGATCATGCTTTGGGCCATGCGATGTGGGGTATCGGCAAGGGTGATTGTTGCTTTCAGCAGTGAGGCTTCGTCATGGCTCTTTGTGAGGTTGGTGGTCTTGCGGTGACTCGGACCTTGAACACTTTCGTATAAAGACCTGTGTCGTCTTCCATCCACTCGACACTTTGTGAGAGTATATGCAAGTCACATGCATCAATTATAATGAATAGATGTAACACAAAAAGATATCACTTTATCAAAATCCTATGGTGCTGACTACGATGCACATCATCGGCGCTTGTTAAAGATGTGACATGTATTAGTAGTAGTAAGGGAGGTTTGTATAGTTGGGAAGCTTGCCCCTTTAACCACTTAAGGACACAAAAGTTATGGCAAGACGGCCTTTGTTAAGTAGCTTGTACAACATAGGGGCTATTCTATCTGTATGAGGCGGGGTGAGTTCGAGTGGTCGGGCAGCTGGGGCTGTGCCGGTGAGGGGCTCCCATCGGGCCAGGCAAGGAAGATATCGGCTAGGACCCGAATGGTGTAATCCTTGGCCACATTTGTTTCAAGAATGCTTTTAAATAATTCATCAAATTTTCTCTTTTTTCTAGCTGTCTTCTCCTTTTTCAAGCACTTGGTGCCCGAGCGTCTGGTGAGGGCCTGCACGGCCGGTGTCGCTATACCCCAGGTGCTCCCTTGAGCCTTCGTCTTCTTGGCTTGGGGAGTTTTCGGCCTGTGTCCTGGGCGGTGTCACTTAGGGCCTCTTTTCAGTGCGTACCTCTTAAGGGTAGGCACATAGCGCTCTGGCGGAGGAGCTTGTGCCGTATGCTCCCTTTGACGGTGGATAGCTTCCCTACAGACTAGCTGCATTGGGTGCTCCATGACGGCTACTGTGGGGGAACCTGCAAAATGTGAACCAAGGGTTAGGCCTGAGGTAGGATAGAATTATTCACATGGAAGGGATTAAATAATGGATTATCAAGTGCATATGACGAGGGGTGTGATGAGGCATGCAGTGTTTATTGTAGAGGGGCGACCCTCGTGATGATGTTCATCTTGCCTAGAATACGGGCGTATTCCAGCCAATAGCAGATCTTTGCTCATGCCAAGTTGCATGGACTGATTGTGATGGAATGGGGCAGGGCTCCCCGGAAGGATAGATCGAAAACGGGAGAAAACCTGTAGAAAAGGACATCGCCCCATCTACACCCTCAAACGTGTTGGTCAAGGCTTCCCATGGCGGCAGCGAGGGCTACATGCCTTCCACGTGGAGGCGGGAACGGTTACACAACTTCTAGACATGGCGGCAGTGAGGGCTACATGCCTTCCACGTGGAGGCAGGAACGATCACACAACTTCTAGACATGTGGTGAGAGAAGGACCTGAGGAGCTCAGCCTGTCAAACCCAAACTTTTCTCCCTGCGCTTGACTAACCTTGCTTGTGTGTGTTGGTATTATCTATACACAGTCACAAAAACTCATTTATTTATATACATGTTTATAAACCCATGTCACTTCATGAGGATTAAAACCAATTGTAAAACTCAGAATTGTACTGGAGTGTGGCACACACATCCAGTACTCGTGGCAGCTTACTCAATAACAATAGATATTTTGCAACATTGAGTAGCATGGTACCTTGTTCGAGTCTACTTGCAACATGTAGTTCCTCCTCAGTGAGAACCTTATCAACTAGAGAGTTCTCTTGGCTAATTCCAGCTAAGTCCATACCCCGAATGGCAATCAGTACTCGAAAGGAAGTTGGCACCATGTAGGTTGGGTCTCTTTGAGACTGCTATTTGGCCAATCGCTCCTCTGAGACCATCATAATCTAGGCTCCCAATTCAGCCATTGTAATGTGGTTTTTGAACCAATGTTTTTCGAATTGACTTCGACCCTCTAATTGTCACTTTAGTTGCTCTATCTCTAAGAGATTTGGATGGCAAAGCACATCGTTGAATGTCACAGTTAAGCGTAGTTCGTCGGCTTCCTCGTCAAAGATGAGTCGCATGTGTTCATGCAGGAGCGTGTCATAGTGCTTGTCAAGATGTTCTTGCTCTTCCCAAGATAGGGGAAATGGCAAGTATTCTTCAAGCTACTCCCTAGGGAATGTGCCCATATCTCCAAGGACATAGACATGTGCGAACACTTTGAGCTTAGTATCCAACTCAATTAAGCATTCTATGACACTTTTATGTTCAATGAGGGCTTGCTCAGTTGCTATCTCATGTAAGGTTCTAGGAGTTTCCCTAGGCTTTAGCATACTTGGGGGCTCAGGCCTAGACGAGCAAGATTGGTCAACTCTAGGATTGCTTATGTCCTCGAGGTTTCCATGTTTCTCCTAAGGCTTTGTTATTATTGTGTCATGGTTCTCCTTGGATGTGACTGGTATAGATTTGTCACCCTATTGTGACAGTGTTGTATCCACTCTTGATTGGTCAATGTAAGTTCTGTTGCTTGGAGTGAGTGTGGCCATCAACCACTAATGGTGATGGTTGCTTTGACTTATCAGAACACATAGATGTTTCTGAGGTCTCACCGATGTTAGGGGAGATGACGATGGGTTCTTTAGTGGGTGGACTCGATGCTTTATTTCCAAATTCTTCCATGCTCTTGGTCTCAATCTTCTTGGCGTCCACTGCCACTTGTAACTATCGTTGTGTTCATTGTGTTCTCCTATTGTTTGTGGGCAATGAAGGTGTCTTTCTTAATGACTCAGGACCCTGAACTAGGTTGGTCATAGATGTGCTTGGTTGGGCCTTAGCACTCTCTTTCTCTAGTGTGCTCTCATGGGACTTAGCTGCAAGGGGCATCGTCACGGCCCCGTCATGGCCAAAGGCTGTGACTGTTGTGATTCCTGATTAGAAGTAGTAATGGCTAGTTTAGTGGACTTGTACCGTCAGTAGATTGAGGTGTCAGGTCCTCAAGCAGATCAGAAGTGGTTGTGTCTTTTGTTGCCCTTTGATCATTCACTTGTTTAGATTGAGCCTCAGTTGATCTAGTCACATTAGATTGCACAGACATATCCTTGGGCCGAGAGCTACGGGTGGTGTCATGTCCCACCTCTTGGACATTTGGAAGCTTAGATGGAGGTAGAGATTGGGATTTAGCAAGCTGCACTTGACAACTGTTGTTGTGCTTCCTGTGTCCGGTTAGGGAAAGAGGGTGTAGGAGACTTGGGACTCCTAGGTGGCATTGGCATTGGCTGGAAGATTTGCTTGTGGCTGTTAGATGATTCCGCTATTTGCTTTGTTGAGCATTTAACCTTGCCATGAGCAATGTGGTGCCTGTGATGCCTATTATCCTCTTGGAAAATCAAAGGCTACTTGGGCACTAGTGGCTTTTGCGTACCCTCAACAATTACATCTAATTTTTGCTTGTCAAGCACGCTAGGTGACTAAGGATCTACCCTTTGAATAGTCTTGTTTGGTTTCTTGCTTTCAATCGTGAGGGGCTCAATCACTCCATTGTTTTTGACTTGAGACGTGGTTTTTCATTTAGACTTCCTCTTGCGCTTCTTCGCTCTTGATACGTCATGGCCTTCGACTAACAGAGGAGGTTTAGCAGGGGGTTTTTGTACTGAAATCCATTAGTTACCTATGTAATACCCTTGCACATGTAGCAATGCTGTGGATATCCATCGCGGCGTTGAGCTAGCTCTCCATCTATACCTTCATCTATAAGGCTTGGGCTTCTTTTGTGGTCTTCTACGATATTTGTAAGTCCAAAGTCTATCCTTGGCATTGTCTCTTGACCTTCTTATTTCAAGCATGGCCTCGCTCACTGGTTCTCTATTTTCAACATGCACTTGTATTGACTCTTTCAACGAGTCCTTACTCTTGTTACTAGGCTTGCCTACTATGTGAGAATGTTCCTTATCTTTCCCTCGAGGTTTGATGAGGTCACCCTTACTAAAGGTCGTGATTATCCTCACATGTGGTAGTGTCAAGAGTATCCTCTATGCTACATAGTCGGCCTCACACTTTGTCACCCTTTTGAAAGGTCATTCGAGGAGGCTTTCCTTTCCACAATTAGCACTATTTGGAGGAACATGGAATAGGATAGGTAGGCTTTCCGTTTCAATGGTTACAAGGATTTTGCACTTTCCCATAAGTGCTTGGGAGTGTCCCTCGTAAGGACTAAGAGTTGCATTAGTCGGTGTGAGCTTTGGTTGGCCTAGTGGAGTCCATGCTTCATAGGTCAAGATATTAAAATCAGCTCCTTCGTCGATGAGAGCATCGACATACTGCCCCCTTTTTGTGGTGAGTTTGTCCCTAAGATAAGCATGTGGTAGTATGTCATCATCTTCTGGGTCTTAGCTTGTAAATTCAAGCCTTTTGATACATGCCCTTGAGTCCCCAATTACACGACCAGATGTGGATTCTCCATTGATGTCTTGGGTCATTTGTGCAATGACATTCAAGGTGCATCTATCATCACGATTGTCATTTCTAGTCATCCTCCCAGTTGTAGCTCGATGTTGTTCTGTTTCGCTTTGACTAGATGCAATCCGAATGCAACCTCTACATGTTTTTGTGGTGTGGCCTTTTTGCCCTTGTTCGCTAGATTGGCCCATTGAGGTTATAGGGTCTCTGTTTGTTTGGGTATGGGCTCTTGATTGCTATTTTGCAAGTGAGGATCTATACTTGTGTATAGCCCTTACTACACTAGGATCTAATTTGGAGGACCTGTTGTGGCATGTGTTTTCTTTCCAACCTACTTGGGGGAGACGCAGAGGGGGCAGAGCCTCCTTTGCATCTCCCCTGCAAAAGGGGGCAGAGCCTCCTTTGTAGGGGTCTGAGGGAGTAGTCCCCCCCAGCCCGTAGGGCCATTATGCTAAATACCATACGTGATTTGAAGGACCGTTCATAGCCAAGTTTTGAACTACTTGCTCTAGATTTTTGCCCAGTGATAAATCTATGATGTGCTTTCCGCTTTCTATGGTCTCTAGGTCGGTTTCAAGGTGTACAGGAGGTTAAAAACTTAACCAAATTCAAACTCGGCCCAACAAGTCCGAATTGCAGGGGCCGAATGTCCGATTCAGCCCATTCAAGGGCTGATGGCCGAGTCAGGTGGGCCGAATACAAGCGGTCCGAAGGGTGAGTTCGGCCATGGTCCGAGGGCTGAGAGGGCCGAGTGGGCTAAAAGGGCCGAGTGGACCAAAAGGGCCGAGTGGTCCGAGGGCTGAGTGGAAAGGGTCGAATATTACGTCTGAGTGGTTGATTCAGATGGGCCGAGGAGTGGGTGTCCAAGGGCCAAGGGCCAGTCCGAATGGTTGACTCAGATGAGTTGAGCGATAAGTGTCCGAGTCAAGTGGTCTGAGTTAGGTCAGCCAGCCGAGGGCCAATTTTGGGATTCGGCCCAAAATCGTTGTCACTTAGACGGGCTGAATGTGGCACGATTTTTGGCCGGCACAACGATAAATCGCTCGAATCACATAATTCAAGTCACGGTCTATCACACGCACCTCCAGATCAAAGCTATGGATGGAGGGGAAGAGTTGTATATACCTGGAATAGCCAATAAAATCCAAAATGCAAATCGATAAATGAATCAAACCCTCATGCTCTATTATAACAGAGCAGAAACCCTGATGCTTTTTTTTCTTTTTTTTCTTTGTTTTTTCCTACCCTAATGCATCCAAATCACAAAGCAAATACCTACACTACTCCAACATGCTTTTCCAAATCCAAAAAACCAAAAATATACTTGCTAAGGAGATCTAATACCTCTTCAAACTCTCTTGCCTCCTACCTATCTACCTCAAGCACCGGTTCGGGGAAAACTCTACTTCAATGCTTGATTCAAAGCATGCAAGTGCTCAAGGCTTGAATCCGTTGGTCCCGGCAATGGAACCAAAATGTGGGAGCTCACGCTCAATCGCCAAGACCCACGGACCACTTATTGCTTCAAGCGTTCCAAGTCGAGCACTAATGGCTACCTCTCACATAGTCGATGTGCTATCTATCCATGAGTGTAGTGAGCTTACCTCCATGCCAATCGAGTTACCTCCTCTCCCACGCACTCTGGTAGCTCCACGATCCAAGTGCAAGCTTCAAGAAAGCTCCATCCTCAAGCTTCATGGTCCAATCTCCATTGCTGCGAGCAAGAGAAGAGAAGAGAAGAAAAGATGGAGAGCTTCTCCTCCTCGGTCCCTCACCCTCACACACTCACTCCCTCACACTCTCACATTCCCTCTCTCAAGAACAAGCTCAAGCAAGCAAGAACAAGAAGAATAAGAAGAAGAGGAGAGCCACTTTTGGCCACACACAAGAATGAGCTTCTCATTCACTTTTCAACTTTATATACAAAACCCTAAATCCCTTTTGGGCGGTCATCCCCTTATCCCTTATTTTACATGGCCGACCGTGGCCTAGGCCCTTTTTCCCATTGTCCTCCTATCTTCCTAGCTTCCTTCCTACCACTCATCTACCTTTACAATTTGCATGGGTGAGAGATGACACTCTTTAAAATAAATCCTGGTGCGCCTTGCACTCTTTTACATGAGTATTAACTTGCGCTCCTCTTGTGAGCCATTCTCTTTGATTTAGGACTTTTCTGCACTTCTTGTGTTTCCAAATTCTTCTTGTGATGCCTTCGTCTTCTGTTTCACTTTTGCCTTGGCCTTGTCTTTTGCTTTAGATTTTTCAGCTTTTCCACCTTGTTTGTTTGAGGGTTGACAAAGCTATAGTGAGAACCAAAGATAGGGGAGGACTAGTTGGCCAACAAGTTTCTGTGAAACAAATACATTGAAACTCTTATTGATCACAAATTCGAAGATTGGAACAAAGGTCTAGGACTTCCTATGATGCTCTATATTGTGCGCATACCAAGGATAGTTGCTTGTGCATCCATCTCTAGCATCCCTTGAGAAACTATGTGTAGCTTCTTTGGGTGTCACCTCCATAATTAGGATAGTACATTTGTGGGACTCCACATGATACATCAACTACTTTGATTGCACACAAGTTCATTTGGAAGAATCTCTTGAGCTTTATAAGGATGAGTCCATGCAAATTGACCTAGCATAATTATTGAGGAAGGGGGTGGATTGAAAGGAAAAGAGAACCTACATTGTTGTTAGCAAGAGAAATCCCACTGAGAAAGGGTGGAATTGTAATTGAAGAAAACAAATGGAGAAACACATAATAAAGGGGTTAGAAAGAAAACAAATTAGCAAACATCACTAGCATTGAGAAAGTTATGTAACATTCACATGTTGTTGATTGGAAAGTACAAAACCTGATTGAGCACGAGTTGCACTTGGGAAACTTGAACTATAACTCAATGGATTGATTAAGGAGAGTAAAATGTTGGTTGTACACATATACTCCCTTATCACAAGAATCAAGGGGAAGGAACTACAAACACCACGTATCTCGCAAGAGAAACCATTACAACAAGCACATAAGAAAACAAACTATGAACACTTCAAACAAAACTAACAAAGAAACATAAGATCCACACTTGCACAACAATGATAATGGAATAGGGGACCAATCACAGTAAAGGTACACAAAAGAGAGACATTTTGCTAAAAAATATCAAAAGGAGACAAATAAAATTGAGAATTTGTAGGAGACAAGGCCAAGGGGAGTAGTTAATGTGTACAAGCTTTTAGACTCTACCACTAGGAGACAAAGGACGGATGTGGTATACTAGCCTAGATAATGCTGAACATAATAACTTTTATAACCTCAAGGATCTATTGATCAAGAGATTCTCTGAGAGGCGGGATACTCCAACAACCTCATTGTCAGGTTGATGAATGTCAACCAAAGGAACAAGGAGGATATCTGAGATTATGTTACTCGCTACGGAGTCTCTTTAAGAGAATCCCAATGGTAGAATGACCTAACAAATGAGCAGTCTCCACTATATTCATAAACGTAATCTGAAGTGAAGAGCTTTACAAGGGCTTAGTGAACAACTTGAACCTAGAGAGGGACATGTTAGCCAGGGTCTTCAAAGAAGCCATACGTGTGGATGACCTGCTCAAGGAGAGAAGCTGAAAAGCCACAACTCGAGATAGTATTGCCTCTAGATCCTCAGAGAGAGCCACGGTCATTAGTGAAAGACCTAGTCAGAGCACACAAGACAAGGGAAAGAGTGTCAACCAGAACCATGAGTTGGCGAACACAAAGTTGGAGTTGGCTAAGCTTCAAGAGATAATGAGAAGGCCGACACGACCTCACATGCAATGTGTGCATTGCAGAGGAAGTCACCTTTCAGCCGAGTGTCTAGATTCTAGATTGAGACCATGTGCTAATTGTGGTAGGTTTGGCCATGATGCGATGCATTGCAAATTATCGAGATGGTTCTCATACCTGTAACCATATAATTAGTTGTATGACTTAGGGAATAGACCCCCGAACATCTAGAAGGGAGTTTCATTAGCTCTCCCAGTACCCAATGACTGAAACCCAACCGTTGGATGGACATCAACCCTATAGGGATACCCAAACCACTTGGATCCTTTGTGACCCATCCACCGAGAGACACTTTGATACATTACGTAGAGAAGCCGAATGAGGACAAAGTGTATGTAAACCCTTATATCTCATATGATGAAGAGGGTAACCCCATCTTGATGGATTTCAAACTAGTGCCGATGATGGAGTTAGGCAAGGGAAGAGATAGAGGTTTGTTGAGAATCAGCAATAACACTCACTAAAATAGCCTCTTTGTATGAAGCTTCAGGACCAAGGATATGCAGGCTAACCTATCCCATATGCACAATGGTGCCTACTGCAGTTTTCTACTTTCCTATAAAGAATTGTACTTGCTTCCTTTTCTTAATGGAATGATAGTACTCTTTTCTTTTCAGTGAAGTGTCAATGTCATTGTCCACATACACAAGATTGTGTTTATGAGTCCAAGTCTCAATCTTGGAACCTAATTCACTTGTGTAACAAACAGTGTCTTTTCCATCATGAGTCCACACTTCTCCTTCCATCCTCCATAGCTTCCTGTTTTGCCATGCTCTAGATCCCGCATTTCTCACATGGTATCAGAGCCCAGCTGGGCATGGCATTGCTTCTCCAGCCTCTCTTGATTCCTCTCAACCTCAATCTAGCTCAATGTCAGCTCATGACTTCATCTCCCAACTCTACTCTCACTGAAGCTTCCATGGCAGCCATAGCCAGCAGCACCCTGTCAGATTGAGCTGCTTATATCTCACTCCACAAGTCAAATCTCTTGGAGCTTCCTTCTGGAAAAGTATTCTCCAACTCACAAAGCTTCCCTGTATCACATCAATCCAGGACGTTTGACCATCTGAAGCTCAGGATTGTGAAAATTCTCAATCTCTGCTCTGTGTCTACCACAGCCAGACATGACCTACCTCACTTGGAGCTTCAATAACTTCTCAACCATGCCATTTCAACTCTTGATTTCTTCTAGGGAGTTGTTCTTCTACTCAAGGCGCTTCATCCTGGCACAAAAATTGATTACATTACTGCGCCCTGACCCCGTCATTGCACAAATTTGTCATCGTTGTCCTGAACTGCGCCGAATCTGTTCGAGCTTCCTGCGTGCTTCATACAGTCCATGATCTTGACGATTATATGGGGCTTTGATAGCTCATGAAGTCAGCTTCCTAGGCATATAAAATTTTTTGAAAATGATCAAGTGTAGCTCCTGCAATCTGAGAAAAACCAGGCCCCTGTCTCAGAAACCCTAATTCCACCATAGCCAAAATTTCTCAAGCTTTTTTTTCCTCAGTTTTTCTTTCTCCTGACACTCAACCCAAGCCTCTGTCACTCTAATCCATTGACCCAGCATCAAATCAAGGAGGGGAAGGACCTAAGAAGATTGAAGAATGACCGAACTATCCCGAACAAGAAGAATCAAGCTCAACATCAACACTGACATAGTGTGTTTTCACACTGTCATTAACTATGTCTCTTGACACACTGCATTCTACTCTTCTACTGATAAAATCTCAGAATTCTGGTGTTGATTTGCTGCTGATCTTGCAACCTCAACATGGGAAAAGACTCTCCAAATGCTCGATTCAAAGGAGTCGGGTTTCACACCTGGCAAACCCGCATCAAGCTCATCTTGATGAAAAAGGGTATCTGGGCCATCACAAATGGCAAAGAGAAGAAACCTCGGGACACGGACCTTGCAACTACTTGGCAAAAGAATGATGATAGAGCTCAGGCCATTATCAAACTGGAGCTAGACGACAGTTATATCCACCATGTGGATAACTGTGAGACCTCACAAGATACATGGAAAAGACTTGACACCCTGTTCGGTGCACAATCTAAATCATCAAAGTATGGTCTCCTGATTGAGTTCTTGAGGCTTGAAATGAAGTCCAGCACATCACTTGCCACACATCTCAATTACATGGAAGGACTCCTAACCCAACTTGCAGGAATCAACATTAAAATGGATGAAGATGTTGGCATCGGTGTTCTACTTAAGAGTTTGCCTCCTGAATATAATAATGTATCAACAACTTTAATCAACATGCCAAATCCTGAACTTGTTGATATCCAAGCATCACTATTAGAAGAAGAAAAGAAACTTAAAAGCAAAGAAGAGCCCAGCACTTCAAAGGATGAACAAATGTTATATGTAAACAACAGATACAAAGGTAAAAAGGAACCGCTCTTCTATGACTTCTGCAAAAGGACCGGACATACTGAAAAGTTCTGTCATGCTAGGAAGAGGTCCCAAAAGGCCTATCTTGCAGCTGTGAAAGAAGAAGAAGACCATGGACCAAAAGATGAAGATGAAGATCACCAGGATCGGAAGGACAAGACTCATCAGTCCTTCTACTCTCATAACTCTGATAGACTGTTTTAAAAGCCTTGTACTTCCTTGCCCTAATGCTTCCTACCATAAGCTTTGTAAACTCCTTATGTAACTTGGCATTACAGTCCCTGTACACTTTGTGAGGCCCCTGTTACAGCCTCTGGATGTCCATCATGTTTTGGTGCCCACACTTAGCCTTTTCTGCAACAGCCTCTAGTGTCTACCATGTTTGTGTTGTGCCCATACTTTGCAGGTGGTTCTCATTACAGCCTCTACACACTTTGTGCCTTTCTAGTTGTGATTGAGGAGGGGTGTTGAGAATCAGCAATCACACTCACTAAAACAACCTCTTTGTATGAAGCTTCAGGACCAAGGATATGCAGGCTAACCTATCCCATATGCACAATGGTGCCTACTGCAGTTTCCTACTTTCCTGTAAAGCATTGTACTTGCTTCCTTTTCTTAATGGAATGATAGTACTCTTTTCTTTTCAGTGAAGTGTCAATGTCATTGTCCACATACACAAGATTGTGTTTATGAGTCCAAGTCTCAATCTTGGAACCTAATTCACTTGTGTAACAAACAGTGTCTTTTCCATCATGAGTCCACACTTCTCCTTCCATCCTCCATAGCTTCCTGTTTTGCCATGCTCTAGATCCCACATTTCTCACAACGTCTAGGAGGATAGAACCAAGAACCCATTGCATGTTGGACTTGTGGTCACCTAGGGCACATCTCATCTCATTGCCCCAAAAGGGAGTAAGCCAATTGAGACAAGGCTGACCTGAGATGTCCAGAGTGTAGGATCACACACTTGTACACTAAGTGCCCTAGGCAAAAAACGTCCACTAGTTCAGTAATCATACCATCCATACCATTGGGACTATTCAGAGTTTGGACACTTGATGGTGAGGCCACACCAATCCCGTTGAATGTCATGATTGGAGTACAAGCAAAGAAGGCTAGCATTTTATTATCCAAACCTAGCAACCTTGATGTAGCTTCAATAGGAAATAAGAGCTATAGGAGGAGGAAAAGGGCTGAGGCGAAGGTTACTCTCAATACAGATAACATCACAACATTACCCAAGGGGAAGCAAGTCATGGATGTGGAAGTGAAGACATTTTCTCCTAAGACAACAGAAAAGGGGAATGCCAAGATTGGGAAGTATCCCGACCTGACCCAACCAAATGGCCTCCTTACAAGTCTCAATGGTTGCAACATACTCGATCTCTATAGTAGAAAGGGCCGTGCATTTTTGCACCCTAGATATCCATGAAATAGCACCTCCAGCAAAAGTGAACACATAGCTAGAAGTGGACTTCCTACTATCTGCATGTCGTGCATAGTTAGAGTCAGTGTATCCCATGACTCTTGAATCCTAGCTACCATAACATATGCACATATCAGTAGTGTCCTTCAAGTATCTCACAATACCCTTCACGACATCCCAAACCATTACAAGCTTTCTTTTGTACAAGCATGGGTCCACAACACTATGGCTGTAGCCTTGTGACTGCATGAATGCATCAAATTTGTGGTACTATTCCCTAGGTGTTTGCTTCAAGCCATAAACACTTTTCCTCAATTTGCACACTAGGTGTTCCCTACCAGGCTCTACAAAGCCCTTAGGTTGCTCCATGTATATCCCATCATGCAAGTCCCCATATAAGAAAGCCAACTTGACATCCAATTAATGCAAGTACAAGTCACAAGTCCAAGTCAAGCTGTGTAGCCAAAGCCAAGACTAAGCGTAAGGGTGTTCATCTTAATCACATGAGAGAAAACCTTATCAAAGTCAACACAATGCTTCTACTTGAAACCCTTTACCAATCTGGCCTTGTATGTTGGCCCTTGGGGTGTCCAGGGGTACTTTTTAGCTTGTATACCCACTTGCAAAGCAAAGCCCTCTTGCCACTAGGCAAGGAAACAAAATCCCACGTAGGATTGTTATGCAACTAGTCAATCTCAGATTGCATAGTTCTCTCCCAAGAGTGATTGTCACCCGTGTGTGCATAGCCTCATCATAGGTGAGAGGCTCTCCTGTATCTATAACCAATACATAATTTATGGAGGGCTCATAACGGCATCTATCTCTAGTAGAATGCCTCAATGCAAGCTGTGCTGCCTATCCAACATCCTATCTAACATCCTGGCCATGAGGATTGGCTATTGGTGCATGCTATCTAGTTGGCTGTGTGGGAGCAAGGGGCTTCTCCTAAAAGATAACCCTACATATCTCAACAACTTTCTCAGGCTGCATATGCAGTTTGTCCTCATGGAACACAACATCATGGTTGGTTGTGGATCACTTTCCATGCCTACAGATCCCAAAGATGATATCCCATCTCACCTGCATCTCCACAGCCAAGGAAAATGCATTTCATACTTTTAGGATCCAGCTTATTGTGTTTGTCCTTGGGCACATGGCAAAAGGCCTCACATCTAAAGATACACAAATGAGCATATGAGGGAGGCTTTTCTGGTCATACCTCCTCTGCAACCTCGAAGTCAGTACCATTGCAAGGTGACTTGTTAATGAGATGCACAATAGTAGAGATTGCCTCAGCCCAAAAATGTTGTGGTAAGCCTACTTGGCTAAGCATACTGTGGACCCTCTCTTGGATAGTCCTATTCATACACTCAACCATACCATTATGGGGAGGGGTGTGAGGGGCGGTCAACTAACGCTTAATACCTCACTTGTCACAAAAATACTCAAAGGCATGTGAGACATACTCACCCTAGTTTTCGGTCATTAGGCATTTTAGCCTATGCCCAAACTAGTTCTTTGCTAAAGCAAGCCAACGCTGAAAGACTACCAAGGCATTAGATTTCTACTTTATGGGATAAGCCCAAACCTTACGTGAATAATCATTAATAAATGTGAAAAAGTACTTTACACCCCCCTAATGATGACTGACAAGGCATGGGTCCACATACATTTGAATGCACAAGAACCAAAGGCTCACCCACGCATGGAACACCAGACTTTTTATGTGAATTCCTAGTCTGCTTCACATATAAACAATGATCACATGATTGAAAATGCGAGTTGTCAAAAGGTGGAAGATACTGCAAAGCACTAAGCATTTTCATTTCCTTAAGCGACATATGCCCAAGATGAGCATACTAGAGAGATACACATGGGATAGAACAACCCATTGACAAAACATGGTTAATAGTACCATATATAACCAAGGGGTAGAGGCTGCCAGACTTGGCACCTCTTGCAATAACAAGCTTGCCACGAGTTATCTTCCATGCAGAATCACCAAAGCATATATGATAACTTGCATCATCAAGCTGCCCAATAGACATAAAGCTTTTAGTCAGGGTGGGTACATGATGTACATTATGCATAACAAAAGTGCTACTAGAGGGAAATTATAGAGTGACATCACCAATGCCAACAATAGCAAGAGACCGATCATCACCTAAGCACATAGTACTAGATACTCTGCGACAGGTATGAAACCACTCACAGTAGGGGGTCACATGAAAATATGCACCTAAATCCAAGAGCCAACACTGTGCATGCATAGATTGAGCCTCGGTTAGTTGAGAGGCATCACATGAGGTATAGTCACCATCAGTCTTCTTAGGTTTCATGACATTTATCTCCTCAATCTTTACATTGGACTTTATAGGTATAATGATGCAATCATTAGATTTCTCATGTACTTTTTCTTTCCCCTTTTCTTTTGTCATTGTGCATCTTATGACACTATGGCCGTATGTGTCCTACTTTTCCACAATAATGGCATGTAAGATTAGACTTACATCCATGGGGCTTGTTGCATCCACATGACTTAGACCGAGACTTTTGAGAGTCCTTCCCATGACGATCATTATCTTTCTTACCACTTTTGCCACTTCTAATAGATAAATCATGTGAACTCTGAGAAGCATCATCATTTTTCTTGTTAATTTCTTTAGTTCAAAAGAGCACACTCTACACCTTTCACATTTTTCCCATCAAGTTTGTTGGTATAGATCGCAATGTGAAATACATTCCTAGACTTAGGTAAAGTGCCAAGTAGAAACAAATGATGTAGATTATCTAGAAACTCAATACCCTATTGAAGTAGATTCTTCATGATAGAATGAAATTGGCTAAAGTGAGCAGACAATGGGGTCCCCTCCTTCATTGCGAAGATCCATCAACTATTACATTTGCGAAGCAGGGCTTTACTTTACATAATGTTCTTGAATCTTTTCCCATATATTCCATGCACTTTGATCTTCATCTTCAACAACATTATTGTGGACCTCTTTAGAGAGTGATAAAATGATAGTGGACTTGTGTAGTGCATCTAAATTAGCCCAATCATCATCATCCATGTTCTCAGGTTTAATACCTTTGTTTCTTAGTGCCTTAATCTACAATTTCTACACCAAAACCTACCATATTTGAGACTTCTGGTATCCATAGTTGGTGCAGTCAACTTGGCAATGTTAAACAAAGTTGTATCTTTGAGATGACTAGCCATAATGAGTCAAATAGAGGTAGACAATGCAAAAAACATCCTATTGTAATTAGCAGTAAACATGCCAAAATCACTGCCAAAACAAGCTAAAAATAAGAGAAACTACTAAAATGACCAATTGTCCACCAAATAGTACCGAAAGTACATCAAAATGGCATGTTAAGCTAAGTAAATACATCACAATCCACATAAAATAGCTTGCTATAATAAATCACATTAGTGAGAAAAAGAGAGCAAACAATGAGCTAACAATGATCAAAAGTCAAGTATGAGTGCCAGGTTAGATCTTGCATGAAGTGGGCATGTAACAAATATAGTAGTAGCCAAGAACCATGAGCCAAACACCCAAATGTTTTAGAGTAATCGATGTCCGTAGAAGGATACAAGCCCTAGTATAAAGAACTTAGAGAGTAAGCCAGGCTAGGTGTAATTGATAGGACCTGACAAAGGTCAGTGTATGCTCAAAGACAAGATGGATCAAATCAGCCCAAAATCATCTAATGCAGACAAGTATCTATCAAGAGTGTGGACATGTAAGAGATCCTAGTCTCATCTCCTCAAGAAGCTTAATTGCATAAACCACAAGCTTCTGCAATATCCAAAGATAGCATGAAGCTCCCACTGGCAAAAATATTGATGTCAATAGAGCAACATGTGAATACATAAGGCATCATGGAGCCATGATTGTATATCAACGAAGCATCCAGACCAAGGGATTGGTCAAGCATCACCTATAACATCCAGTACATCATTGAATAGTCAATGTCAAATCTCTAACAAACCAAATAAGCATCCAAGAGCTCCAAAGCCCACCAACTGAAGGTCCAAGTGGCAATCAAACATAGACAACATAAGAAGTATGCATTTTTGACATATGCGTCAAAGTATGTACTGAAGGGTCAAGCATAGACCATAGACATAATGACTGTCACAAAGCATGCCACTATAGACCAATGTCAATCGAATGCCAACCAAGAGGGAGCTCAATCAAAGCTCAAAAGGCATTCTGAAGAATACAAGACATGTGCCAATCTCTGTATAAATCCATGTAGTTGTATGAGTCAACCAGGAAGCACCTGTGACCAATAGGTAGAGCATATACTAACCGAATAGGCATCAGCCTTGGTTATTACATCAATAAATTCACTATCAAACCTGAGTAAATCAGTCCTCAAATCAAGCTCAAAGCCACCTCAAATCATGGGCATATGATATACCAATGTACTAGCATCAATGGTACACATCCGTAGTGCATATAGAACACCCGAATCATAGCCAGAAGCAATAGGCATATAAAATCCCTGTTAAAAGAGGTTCAAGTGCTGATATATATAGCAATCAATACACTATCAAACCAAGCTATTTCAGTATCAAAATCAACTCCAAATCTAATCCATAACACAGGCATACCATTCCCATACATGTAGACATCACCTCAACATAACTGGGCATCATAAGACTAATAAAGCTAACCACAGAAGCATCAAATAGAGTACTATCTTGTATTTCCAGCCAACAAATCTCAACCAAAATAGAGAAATGAAGTTGTTAAATCAACTCTAAGCAATGATATAGCATCCTTGAATATATAAGCATCAACCGGGCATAATCAGGCATCATCCAACCTAGGCAATGAGTGTAGACATCAAAGATAAGTGCTTCCCTATTTCATGACAGTCTGTGGACTATTATAATAGTCCAAAATTGAAGCTTAGCACTCAAATCACATGCAAAGAGTGGAAGGATCAATGTTAAGCATCAAAACCAAGTGTATAAGTGCTTGTATAGTTGCCCAACGAAGAATATATGCTATAGGAGATGAAAAACGTGAGTTCTTGCTGAAAAAAGGGGCTATTTCACACAATGTGATATTGTACTAGCAAGTGAGGGCTATGGGGGGCTTCTCCAACTTGCTAGAGAAGGCTCAAAGAGTGCCCAAGAAGAATGCAACCGCGATAGGAAGCTCGAACGAAGTGGCTATGGCTGCCAACAAAGAGATGACTGATATAGGTATTCGAATGGAAGTTGAGAGTGTGCCAGACCAAGCTCAAGCTTCCAACATTGTGCTTCCACTTCAAGGCTCTAATACCAGTTGAAGGGAGGTGAGCTCTGAAGTGGAAACACAAGTGGGAGCAAGAGCAAGAGAGAGAGATACACACACAATGTGGGAACTCCAACAGTCACAATGTGTGACCAGCCTTCTCATTATTCAAATGTCACTAAAAGAATAAAGAATGAAGTAACAATGATGGGCACCCACTGCTTGCAGTGTGCAAGCGTAGGTGTGGGAGCTTTTGCTCAACCGCCAAGACCCACGGACTGCTTATTGCTTCAAGCGCTCCAAGCCGAGCACTAATGGCTACCTCTCACATAGCCGTCGCACCATCCGTATCTACGTGTGTAGTGAGCTTACCTCCGTGCCGTTCGAGTTACCTCCTCTCCCACGCACTTCGGTGGCTCCATGATCCAAGTGCAAGCTTCAAGCAAGCTCCATCCTCAAGCCCCATGCTCCAAGCTCCATCACCGCGAGCAAGAGAAGAGAAGAGAAGAGAAGAAGATGGAGAGCTTCTCCACCCCACAGTCCCTCACCCTCACACACTGACTCCCTCATACTCTCACACTCCCTCTCTCAAGCACAAGCTCAAGCAAGCAAGAAGAAGAAGAGGAGAGCCACTTTTTGCCACACACAAGAATGAGCTTCTCATTCACTTTTCAACTTTATATACAAAACCCTAAATCCCTTTTGGGCGGTCATCCCCTTTTCCCTTTTTTACATGGCTGGCCGTAGTCTAAGCCCTTTTTCCATTGTCCTTCTATCTTCCTAGCTTCCTTTCCGCTACCCATCTATATTTACAAATTGCACGGGTGAGAGCCCGGCGCTCCTTGAATTAAACCGCGATGCGCTTGCGCTCTTTTACACAAGTTTTGTCTTGCGCTTTTCCTGGTGCGCCTTTGCCTTCCATTTCTCTTGCCTTGGCCTTTGTCTTTGTCTTTGTCTTTTATTTCAGCTTTTCGGATTTTCCATTGCCTGGCACTCTTTTACAAGATTTCAGGGTACGCCTTTGTATTTTAAAATGCACCTTTCCCCTTTTGCAGTTGCCTTAGACTTTTAAGGTTGCCCTTGCGCTTTTGGCTTTTTCTCCTCTTCTTTCTTTAGTCGAGCTTTCTTTTTTCCGCCTTTGCCCTGCATCTTTTTTATTTCCTTTTGCTTTCTTTGTGTTGGGGTTAACATTACCCCCCTCCTAGATGAGTGCCAGTCCCATGGCACTCACCGTCATAGGTAGCAGGCAGTAGCACGCACTGAAGACGTGGGTGGCAAGGACGGTTGTGGTTTGTTTTGGGGGAGTTCTGAGGTTGGTGCGGATGAAGGTCGTTGGGGGCACTGGCTATTCCGATTGGCTTGGTGATATGATTGTTGTAGGTGGCAATAGGGCGACTCTTTGTTAGGAATGGCCACTCATAGCTGGCATGGGGATTGGTGTGCGTGGCATGCTCCTGGTTGAGTTTGCGCATGATGACTCTCTGGTGATTGTGATGATGGAGTGAAGGACAAGAGTTTAGAGTTGAACGTTGATGGAGAGTTGACGGCGCTGCTGTTGGAGACTTGAATACCTGCAATTGGAAAACCTCTCAGGTGATCTCTCCCTAAGGGGTAGTGCTAGTCATCTTAGCGTGCACAAGACATATTTTGATGAGTTTGGGAGACAGGTCAAACTCTAAGCAAGCTTGGAGTATTGTCCTGCACTTGAGGACCCAAACTATGTATAGAATTTCATGCATATATTATGTGAGTACTCGTGCATACTTAGATATTATGTAGGTAGAAGACCGCGGCATGGTGGCTCATAACGTCGTGTGGATGAAGTAGAGTGGTCCATGGTGGAAAGAAGTACATGTGAAGGTGGGTGCGACATCCTGTGCATTGTGATTGTAGACGTAGCCGGATAGGGCCCAGGGATAGTGTATGAGCCGTAGATGGGAGACATTGGGCCTGTGGATGGGGACGGTATACTGTTCATGGCCATTCATGCAGGGTGCGCCCCAAGTGATTGCCATGGGTTTAAGGCAGAGTGGAAGTAGGAATTGTGCGAATGGTTCAGGGTAACAGGTCTAACCACAAGAGAGACAAGCTCCCCAGGGCTGTTTTGCCCTTGATGTGCCCTGAACTATTGTGGGTGATGTTAGGGGACTGGGGGAGTAGGGACGGAGCCAGCTGACCAAGGTCACTGGACACAGCTAATTTGAGGACCCGTAGGTGCGGTTTTTTTTTTTGCCACAGTACAACCATTGCAATATGCGGAGGCTATGAGCCTTTCCATGGGTCGGAACATGTCAAGCCTCGGAGGCTCAAGAAATGGATATGACCGGGATGATTTGGCCCTAGCCTCGTTGTTAGGGGAGCCGTTGTTGCGATATCGGTACGATTGCAGCGTCCCCCATCGCGAGTGTAGAGCTTGACCCAAGAAGTGAGTGTAGCCCATGACTACGCATTGGTTCGTGCGACGTGGGCACTTGCAAGGGTGATTGTTCGCATTCAATAGCATGACTTTGTTGAGATTAGTGCACGATCATGGTTTTGTGGTGACCCAAGCGTTGAACACGTTTGCACGAATACCTATGTTATCCTGCATCCACTTGTCATGTCGTGAGAGCACATGCTTGATTTCGTTAAGTAATTCAGCAGAAATAGTTATGTTAAAACATGACTTTTCGAAATGCTATGATGTTAATTGCAATGCCCATGCAATTGCTTGTCAAAATTGCGGCATAGATTAGCGATAGGCAGAAGAAGTTGTACAAGTGGGGAGTTGCCCTTTTACCCATCAAAAGACAAAAAGTTAGGTCCTGATAATTTGTCAAGCTGCTTGTACATCATAGGGGCTTAGTCAATTTCTACTAGGCGGGGCGAGTCTGATTGGTTAGGCGATTGGGCTGGTGCTGGTGCGGGATTGTCGTGAGGTCGGGCAGGGCACATGTCGGCCGGGATATGGATGGTATAGTCCGGGCCACCACCATTTCCAAAATGCCTTTAAATAATTCGTTGAACTCTTCCCTGTCCCTGGCTGCCTTTCCTGCCCTTGGGCATCTAGTGCTTGAGCGCTCGTGGGGGATTTGTGCGACTGGTGTTGCCACAGCTTGCACGCTTTGCTGAGCTTCGACTTTCCTGGTCCGAGGATTTTTAGGCCTTCGTCTAGGACGGTACCATTTAGGTCCACGTTTCTTTGCATATCTCTTGAGAGTGGGCACATAGTGCACCGGCGGAGGGGTGCATGCCGCATGTTCCCGTCGTCCGTGAAGAGAGTCTCTGCACGCCAGCTGCCCGTGGTTCTCCATGTTTTCCTTCTGGGGGCTTGCAAGATGCAATCCAAGGGTTAGGCCTTGATACGGAATAAGATTGTTCGCATAGGAGGGATTTCAATGTGGATTTTCAAACGCATATGACTAGAAGAGAAGGTTCAGAACATGTTATACTCGTTGTAGAGGGATGGCCCCCGTAATGGTGTCCATTTAGTCTCTAGCTACTAGCAGATCTTGACTCACACCGAGTTACATCGGTTTTGGTGGTCCTGCATTTGGGAGGGCTCATCCTTGAAAGGATAGGCTGGAAAGGGAAAAGTGTATAGAGAGGGACTGCACCCTTCTTTCATCATCAGAGATGTTGGTCATGGCTTTCCATGGTGGCAATGCGAGGTGCATGCCCCTTGCCCGGAGGTGGACATAATCATGTGAAAGGGGGACCGGACTAGCCTAGTCTGTTGGTCCCGATTCTTCTGTCTGTGCTTGACTTTTATTGCTTGTGTGTGTTGATAGTGTCTATACAGGGTGACACAAAAATCATTGTTTATATATATACATTTTTACGAATCCCTGTCACTTCACGAGGATAGAAACCAATTATAGAACTCGGGATTGTACTGAAGCGTGGCACACGCATCTAGTACACGTGGCAGCTTACTCAATACTGATAGATATTTTGCTACATCGAGTAGCATGGAACCTTGTCCGAGTCTACTGGCGACATGTAACTCCTCCTCAGTGAGAACCTTATCAAGCAGAGGGTTTTCTTGGCTTGGTTCAGCCAAGTCCATGCCCCGAATGGCAGTCAGCATCGAAGGGAAGTTGGTGCCACATAGGTTGGGTCTCTTTGGGATCACCATTTGGCCAATCACTCCTCAAAGACTGTCATGATTTGGGCTCCTAGTTCGGCCATTGCAATGCGGTTTTCACACCAACGCTGTTCAAACCGACTTCGGCCTTCTGACAGTCGCTTTAGTTGCTCTATCTCTAAGAGATTTGGTTGGCAGAGCGCCACATTGAATGTGACAGTTAAGCACAGTTCGTCGGCTTCCTCGCCCGAGATGAGTAGCAAGCGTTCGTGCATGAGCCTGCTATAGTGCTCGTCGAGATGTTCTTGCTCTTCCCAAGATAAAGGAAAGGGCAAGTATTCTCCGAGCTCCTCTTTAGGGAATGCGCGCATGTCTGCCAGGACATAGACACGTGCGAATGCCTTGAGCTTGGCATCCAACTCAGCTAGGCATTTTGCAACACTTCTATGTTCAACGAGAGCTTTCTCGATTGCCATCTCACGCAAGGTTTTAGGAGTTTGCCTAGGCTTTAGCATAGTTGGGGGCTCAGGCCTAGATGAGCAAGATTGGTCAACGCTAGGAGTGCTCTTGCGCTTGGGGTTTCCATGTTTCTCTTGGGGCTTCGTTATTGCGTCATGTTTCTCTTTGGACGTGACTGGTATGAATTTGTCGCTCTGTTGTGATAGCATTTATCTCCACTCTTGATGGGTCGATGAGAGTTCTATTGTCGATGGATTGAGTGTTGAAAGCAACTGTTGATGGCAACAACTGCTTTAATTTTTCAGAGCACACGGATGTGTTTGAGGTTTCACTGCTATTAGGAGAGACATCAATGGGTTCATTGGTGGATGGACTTGATGCTTTATTCCCCAGCTCTCCAGCGCTCTTGGTCTCAATGCTCTTGGGATCCATGACCACCTATAGCTGCTATTGTTTGCGCTGTTTTCTCCTCTTTCTCTTGGTCAGTGGAGGCATATCTCTCAATGGTTCAGGACCTTGGACTAGGTCAACCGTTGTTGTGCCTGGTTGGGCCTTAGCATTTCCTTTCTCTAGTGTGTCCTCATGGAACATAGCCGCGGCCCGCTGAATTGCCTTGCTAGGTTGAGTGGTTTGATACGTCATCTCCTTGGCCACATCTTTGAGGGGTTTCTCCTTGAGCCTAGGCTTTAGGTGCTTGGGACAGATTGGAGTTGTCAAGGATACTGGTTGCGGCACCTCCTCCACAGGTAAACTACTAAGGACACATTCCGCAAGGGGCATTGTCACGGCCAAGGGCTGTGACTGCTGTGATCCCTGATTTGAAGTAGTAGAAGCTAGTTCAATGGACTTGCTACTATTGGTGGATTGTGGTGTCGAGTCCCTAGGGCAATCAGACGTGGTTGTGTCTTTTGTTGTCCTCTGAGCATTTACCTGTGTAGATCGATCCTGAGTTGATCCAGTCACATTGGGTTGCATGGCCATATCCTTGGGTCGAGAGCTACGGCTAGTGTCATGTCTCCCCTCTTGGGTGTTTGGAAGCTTTGATGGAGATAGAGATTGGGAGTGAGCCCCCGCCATTGACGACTGTTGTTGTGCTTCTTGGGTCCGTTTGGGAAGAGAGGACGTAGGAGACCCAGGACTCTTAGGCGGACCTGGCACCGATTGAATGATTTGCTCGTGATTGTTGGAGGATTCCGCCATTAGCTTTGCTGAGCAGTCAGCCTTATCATGAGTGATGTTGTGCCTGTGGTGCTCATTATCCTCTTGGAAAGTCAAAGGCTCCTTGGGCACTAGTGGACCTTGTGCACACTCGACGTGTACCTCTGATATCTGCTTGCTAAGCATGCTAGGCTGAGGATCTAGTTTTTGATGGGTCGTGTTCGGTTTCTTGATTTCAATTGTGAGGGGCACAATCACTCCAATATTTTTGGTTCGAGTCTTGGATTTTTGTTTAGGGTTCCTCCCATGCCTCGTTGCTTTTGACCTAATTTGGGCTTCTGACCGAGGTGGTTTAGTAGGGGGTTTTGGTACCCAAATCCATCGATTGCCTGCATAATACCCTTGAGCACGAAGCAATGCCTTGGATATCCATTGTGGCGTCGTGCTAGCTCTCCATTGATGCCTTCATCTATAAGGCTTGGGCTTCTTTCGTGATCTTCTACGATATTTGTAAGTCCAAACCCTATCCTTGGGCTTGTCTCCTAACCTCTTTGTTTCAAGTATGGCCTCACTCACTGGTTCTCTCCGTTCAACCTACGCTTGTATCAACTCTTTCAACAACTCCTTGGTCTCATTACTAGGCTTGCTTGGTATGTCAGAATGCTCCTTGCCCTTCCTCGAGGTTTGGGGAGGTCACCCTTGCTAAAAGTCGTGATTATCCTCACACATGGTAGTGCTAGGTGTATCCTTTGTGCTATATAATCGGCTTCACACTTCGTTGCCTTTTTGAAGGGCCTTCCTAGGAGGATTTCCTTTCCAAAATTCTCGCTATTTGGAGGAACATAGAACAGGACTGGCAAGCTTTCTGTTTCAATAGCTACAAGGATTTTGCACTTCCCTAGAAGTGCTTGTGGGTGTTCCCCGTAAGGATTAAGAGTTGCATCAGTCGGTTTGAGCTCTGGTTGACCTAGTAGAGTCCAGGCTTCGTAAGTTAAGATATTGAAATCTGCTCCTTCATCAATGAGAGCATCAACACAATGCTCTCCTTTTGCGGTGAGTTTGACCCTAAGATAAGCAGGTGGCGCTATGTCTTGATCTTCAGGGTCTTGGTTTATAGCTTCAAGCCTTCTGATACATGCCTTTGAGTCCCTAGCTGCACAGTCAGATGTGGATTCCCTACTAAGATCTTAGGTTGTCTGTGCAGCGCTGCTCAAGGTACACCTATCGTCAGGATTAGCATGTCTAGTCATCCCTGCATTGGTAGCTTGATGATGTTGCATTCTGCTTTGACTAGACACAGTTTGAACACAATATACATGTGTCCTTACAGCGTGGCCTTTTTGCCCTTAATGGCTAGATTGGCCCAATGAGGTTCTAGGGTCTCTGTTTGTCTCTATTCGGGTGCAGGCTTTTGGTTGCTCCTTTTCAAGTGCGAATCCATGCTTGTGTAGAGCCATTACTACCCGAGGGTCTAAGTCGGAGGGCCTGTCTCACGGCACGCGTTTTCTCTCCAACCTACTTGGGGGAGGTGCAGAGGGGGCAGAGCCCCCTCTGCGGGGGTCCGGGGGGCAGTCCCCTCCCCAGCCCGCAGGGCCGTTACGCAAACACCATGTGCAGTTTGGAGGATCGTTCAGCCAAATCTTGAACCACTTGCTCG
The DNA here is from genome assembly GCF_053477565.2 of Lygodium microphyllum. Taxonomy (NCBI): domain Eukaryota; kingdom Viridiplantae; phylum Streptophyta; class Polypodiopsida; order Schizaeales; family Lygodiaceae; genus Lygodium; species Lygodium microphyllum. Next base: position 89,684,383 of record NC_141146.1, on the reverse strand, counting down.
AAGTTTTGGCCTAGTGGTGGATCTATGATGCGCCTTTCGCTCTATGTAGCCTGTGGGTCAATTTCAAGGTTCAGAGTCTTTCTAATTCGTTGTCTCGTTCGTTTTTGGATCCAATCAGGCTTTTCCACTCAACGGTTCGCGTCTAAGTCCCTGGTCTGGCAACTGCCTACTTCTAACTGCTAAGTTGCGCACTACGATTTTGCCTATTCCATGCGCCAGAATCAAGTTCTGAGCGTTCTAAGGGCTTTCGACAGTTCGCGCTACTGAGTTTTAGCTGGGTCAGGTTAAGTTTTTTGAGAATTTGGTGAAACTGCACACTCGGCCCAACTGGTTCAAATTGCATGGTCTGAGTGCCCGATTCGACACGTCTGAGGGCCGAGTGGGAAGGGCCGTATGTAACTGTCCAAATGCCAAATTCGATCGGTCTAAACTCGGGTGTTCAAGGGCCGAGTAGGAAGGGCCGTATGTAACTGTCCAAATGCCAAATTTGGTCGGTCTGAACCCGGGTGTTCGAGGGCCGAGTAGGCCGAGGCAGGAGGGCCGAATGGGCTGAGGCCGAGTTCTGAGGTAGTCCGAGTGCTCAATTCGAACGGGCCGAGTCCGAGTGGTAGTGGTCAAGTGGGTCGAGTTGAGCGGTCCAAGGGCCGATTCTAGGCCTCGGACCAGATTAGCCATCACTCGGACACGCCGAGCGCCGCGCGTTTCTTCACCGAACCTCACGAAATTCGCCGTGCCGGGTGCTGGAGGCCTTCCCCCTAGTCAAGTAGCTCCAGATCCATCCTACTCATGTAGGGGAAGGTGTAGAATTACCTGGGATGGCCAAATATCTCTCTGATGCCAAGATCGAAGCGGATCCCCTCACCAAGCTTTCCTCTTCTCTCTTGCTCTCCTGAAACCCTGCAGTGCACAATGTGGCCTTTTTTGCCACTTTTGGCCCTTATACCCCTTCCCGGGTATGGTATTAATACCCCTAATAGCTCACTTGCCGATCTTAGGCATCACAAGCGAGTTTTTTACCACTTTTTCACGATTCTTGCCCTGTTTTTTGCCCTGTTTTGCAACAGTAAACCCTAATGTTTATTTTCTTTCTTTTTCTTTGTTTTCTCCTACTCTAATGCATCCAAATCACAAAGTAAATACCTACACTACTCCATCTCACAACATCAATCTCAAAAAGCAAAAATCCTACTTCCCAAGGAGATCGAATACCATCTTCAACCCCCTCAATTCCTACCTATCTCAAGCACCGGTTCGGAGGAAAACCCTTACTTCGATGCTCGATTCGAAGCACGCAAGCGCTCAAGGCTTGAATCCATTGGTCTCAGTACAACGGAACCAAAATGTGGGAGCTTTCGCTCAACCGCCAAGACCCACGGATCACTTATTACTTCAAGCATTCCAAGCCAAGCACTAATGGCTACCTCTCACATAGCCAACGCGCCATCCATATCTACGAGTGTAGTGAGCTTACCTCCATGCCGTTCGAGTTACCTCCTCTACCGCGCACTCCGGTGGCTCCATGATCCAAGTACAAGCTTCAAGCAAGCTCCATCCTCAAGCCCCACGCTCCAAGCTCCATCACCGCGAGCAAGAGAAGAGAAGAGAAGAGAAGAGAAGAAGAGAGGAGAAGATGGAGAGCTTCTCCACCCCACGGTCCCTCACCCTCACACACTCGCTCCCTCATACTCTCACACTCCCTCTCTCAAGCACAAGCTCAAGCAAGCAAGAAGAAGAAGAAGAAGAAGAAGAAGAAGAAGAAGAAGAAGAAGAAGAAGAAGAGGAGAGCCACTTTTTGCCACACACAAGAATGAGCTTCTCATTCACTTTTCAACTTTATATACAAAACCCTAAATCCCTTTTGGGCAGTCATAATGCACATACAACAAAGTCATGATACACCTTAAGTAACCCTATCAATGGTTATTTATATCGTAGTTAAAGAATTTGTAACACTAATGAAATAATTACATCATGGACTCTAAAAAGTACTTTTGATCAAGCACATGTAAATATAAAGTAGGTGTGAACTCTTTTTAGGGAATTGGGAATTACTATTTGAAAAACAGGCTTGTCAAAATCAAGTCCAAGAGCAATAAAATCTACATTTTGTGTGTAAACTCTTGAGACCTGATGCTTTGTATCAAAACTAGGAGAAAATTATACATTTTTCTCATATTTTCAAGTAGGTTTCAAGAATTTAATTTTAGCATAGCTAGGGGCTCAGGCCTAGACGAGCAAGATTGGTCAACGCTAGGATTTCTTATGCTCTTGGGGTTTCCATGTTTCTCCTGAGGCTTTGTCATTGCGTCATGGTTCTCCTTGGATGTGACTGGTATAAATTTGTCACCTTGTTGTGATAGCATTGTATCCACTCTTGATTGGTCAATGCGAGTTCTGTTGTCGGTGGATTGAATGTTGCAAGCAACCGTTGATGGTAACGACTGCTTTGATTTTTCAGAGCACACGGATGTGTTTGCGGTTTCACCGCTATTAGGAGAGGCATCAATGGGGTCATTGGTAGATGGACTCAATGCTTTATTCCTCAGCTCTCCAGCGCTCTTGGTGTCAATGTCCTTAGGGTCCACAATCACCTGTAACTGCTATTGTTTTCGTTGTTTTCTCCTCTTTTTCTTGGTCAGTGAAGGTGCATCTCTCAACGACTCAAGACCCTGGACTAGGTCAACCGTTGATGTGCTGGGTTGGGCCTTAACATTCTCTTTCTCTAGTGTGTCCTTATGGGACATAGCCTTGTTGTGAGGGTACAATTGCCTCCCTTTTTGGAGAGTCTAGCTCTTCCCTTCTGTTTAACTCCTCCAGCCTAGACTTTAGGCGCTTTGGAAGTGTTGGAGCTATCAATGAAGTTGGTTGCGACACCTCCTCCACAGGTAAACTACTAAGGACACATTTCGCAAGGGGCATTGTCACGGCCAAGGGCTGTGGATTGCTGTGATCCCTGATTGGAAGTAGTAGCAGCTAGTTCAGTGGACTTGCTACTATTGGTGGATTGCGGTGTCAAGTCCTTAGGTCGATTGGAAGTGGTCGTGTCTTTTTTTGCCCTTAGAGCATTCACTTGCATAGATCGAGTATCAGTTGACCTAGCCACGGTGGATTGCACATGCATATCCTTAGGTTGAGAGCTAAGGGTGGTGTCGTGTCTTGCCTCTTGGACATTTGGAAGCTCTGATGTAGGTAGAGATTGGGATTGAGTAGCCGCACTTGACGACTGTTGTGCTTCATGTGTCCGTTTAGGGAAAGAGGGTGTAGGAGACTTGGGACTCCTAAGTGGCTCTGACACTAGCTGGGAGATTTGCTCGTGGTGGCTACTAGATGATTTTGCTATTTGCTTTGTTGAGCATTTAACCTTGCCATGAGCAATGTTGTGCCTATGATGCCTGCTATCCTCTTGGGGAATCAAAGGCTCCTTGGGCACTAGTGGCTTTTGCATATCCTCAATGATTACATCTGATATCTGCTTGTCAAGCACGCTAGGCTGAGGATCTACCCTCCGATTGGTCCCGTTTGGTTTCTTGATTTCAACCATGAGGGGCTCGGTCACTCCATTATTGTTGACTTGAGACTTGGTTTTTCGTTTAGATCTCCTCCTACGCTTCTTTGCTCTTGATAAGATCTGGCCTTCAGTCGACAAGGGAGGTTTAGCAAGGGGTTTTGGCACCCAAATCCATTGGTTACCTGTGTAATACCCTTGAGCACATAGCAATGCTTTGGATATCCATCGTGGCATTGTGCTGACCCTCCATCAATGCCTTCATCTATAAGCCTTGGGCTTCTTTTGAGGTCTTCTACGATATTTTAAGTCCAAAGCCCGTCCTTGGTATTGTCTCTTGACCTTCTTGTTTCAGGCATGGCCTCACTTACTAGTTCTCGTTGTTCGACCTGTGCTTGTATCAACTCTTCCAACAAGTCCTTGCTCTCGTTAGCAGGCTTGACTGTTATGTCAGCACCCTCCTTGCCTCGAGGTTCGATGAGGTCATCCTTGCTAAAGGTTGTGACTATCCTCACACCTGGTAGTGTCAGGTGTATCCTCTGTGCTACATAGTCGGCCTCACACTTGGTCGCCCTTTTAAAGGGTCTTTCTAGGAGGATTTCCTTCCTGTAATTAGCACTATTTGGAGGAACATGAAATAGGATAGGCAAGCTTTCAGTTTCAATTGTCGCAAGGATTTTGCACTTCCCTATGAGTGCTTGTGGGTGTCCCCCGTAAGGGCTAAGAGTTGCATTAGTCGGTGTGAGCTCTGGTTGGCCTAGTAGGGTTCATGATTCATAGGTCAAGATATTAAAATCTGCTCCTTCATCAATCAGAGCATCGATAGTATGCTCTCTTTTCACGGTGAGTTTGACCCTAAGATAAGCAGGTGTACTATGTCTTCGTCTTCCGGGTCTTGGCGTGTAAATTTAAGCCTTCTGACAAATGCCCTTGAGTCCCCAACTGCACAACCAAATGCGGATTCTCCACTGATGTCTTGGATCGTTAGTGCAGTGCTATTCAAGGAGCATCTATTGTCAGGATTGTCATATCTAGTCATTCTCGCTGTTGTAGCTGGATGTTGTTGCTTTCCGCTTTGACTAGATGCAGTCTGAGTGCAACATGTATGTGTTTTTGCAGTGTGGCCTTTTTGCCCTTGTTGGCTAGATTGGCCCATTGATGTTCGAGGGTCTCTGTTTCTCTCTGTTCGGGTATATGGGCTTTTGGTTGCTCTTTTGCAAGTGAGAATCCATGCTTGTGTAGAGCCATTACTACACTAGGGTCCAATTTGGAGGATCTATCACGACGTGCATTTTTTCTCCAACCTACTTGGGGGAGGTGCTGAGGGGGCAGAGCCCCTTAGGGTCCGAGGGGGTCAAAGATGTGAACAGGGTGGCCAGGACTGTCAGGCAGGTTCAAAAACCCTCTATTTTAAGTTCTGGTGAAGTGGTCTAATTGTGAAAATCGGACAGGGTGGTCCGATTGTGAAAACCGGACAATCCGATTTCTACTTTGGTCTGATTTCCCTAGTCGGATAGGGGGGTCCGACTCCTACGATAGGACGAGTGGCGCTAGGACCAATGGTCCGATTCTTAGACTAGGAAAAGTGGTCCGATCCTTGCAGTTGGTCCGATTTTGAGACTAGGACACGTGGTTCGATTTTTGCACTGGGTCTGACTGCTGGAATTGGATCGGACGGGGTGGTCCGATTCTAGCAGTTGGACGGGGTGGTCTGATTCTCACAGTCGGACAGTCCGACTCCAGAAATTAGGTGGTTCAATTCTGGGAATCGGACCCAGACAACTTGGTCTGACTACGTAGACGACAGCCTGCGGGTTGTGCACGATGACTCAAGCTCAGCACCTACTCCATGGAATCATCCAGTGCCTTCCAGATAGGTGCAAAACACTACAAGGTAATGCCAGACATACCTGGAATCACTATGGTGCTCGAATCAAATGGCACTCCAAGAATCTGTCCCCCTATTTCTCTGTTTCCAGCAGCAGCAAAACCCTTTATGTTTTCCTTCTTTTTCCTATCCGAATCTTAACCTAATGCAACAAAAATCAAAAACAGAGATGGAGATGGATGGTCCTACTCTAATATTCAACAACAAATCAAAATACTTACTTGCTCTAAGGATTAAAACCTCCTAAATATCCTAACTATCTCGAGCACCGGTTTGGGCTGCAAACCCTACTTCTATGCTCGATTCGATGCGAGCGGCGCTCGAGGCTCGAATCCGTCGGTCCCGGCAATGGAACCAAAATGAAGAGCAGCTACAGAGCTCTACCTCGAGACCTACAGACCGCTTATTGATCAAGCGTTTCAAGCCGAGCGGCCATGGCTACCTCTCACATAGCCGACATGCAATGCCTACCTTACGGGTGTAGTGAGCTTACCTTGATGCTCGATCGAGTTCCCTCCTCTCTCTTGCACTCTGGTAGCTCCACGATCCTTACGGCAAGCTCAAGCAACCTCAAGCCCTCTCCGTCAAGCTCCATTCTCCATAGCCGTGCGAGAAAAGAGAAAAGAAGAGAAGATGAAGAGAGAAGATGGGGAGCTTCTTCCCCACGATCCCTCACTCTCACACACTCACTCCCTCACTCCCTTGCACTCCCTCAATCCCTCACTCAAGCACAAGCAAGAAAGCAAGAAACAAGAGAAGAAGAAGAAGAAGAAGCTTTGGCCACACACAAGAATGAGCTTCTCATTCACTTTTCAACTTTATATACAAAACCCTAAATCCCTTTTGGGCAGTCATCCCCTTATCCCCTTTTTTACATGGCCGGCCGTGGCCTAGGCCCTTTTTCCCATTGTCCTCCTATCAAGCCCCTTCCTTCCTACTGCCCATCTACCTTTACAAATTGCATAGGTGAAAGCCCGGCGCTCCTTAAAATAAATCATGCTGTGCTTGCGCTCTTTTACAAAAGTATTGACTTGCGCTTTTTCTTGTGCGTCTTTCTCCATTATTTGGGACTTTTCTGTGCTTCTTGTGTTTCTAGATTTTCCTTGTGCGCCTTTGTCTTCCGTTTCACTTTTCCTTTGCCTTTTTCTTCTGCTTTAGCTTTTCCAAAATTTTCACCTTTTTCATCTGACGGTTAACACCTGTGCATCCACGTGGCCTCAATGGAAGTGGTTAGAGGCTCCAGGGGGTGCCCAGGGAGGCCCACAACAAGCCTCAAGTGCCCAAATGCAAGAGGGAGCAAGATCTAAGCTCCAAGGGTTTGAGTTATGGCTGCCCTGATTGACTGCAACCTGAGAACTAAATAAAAGCACTAAAATAACACTTCAATACCTCTGTAGCAATGCCTTGACGGTGCCTCAATAGGCTGGGAATGTGCTCGGGAAGCTGGGGAGTGACGGAAGCTCGAGAAGGTCGACAATGGCTACCGACAAGGAGACCCAATGCTGTAGGTATTTGAATGGAAGCTAAAAATGCCACGAACCAAGCTCGAGAAGTCGGGAAGCCTTGCTCTGATAGCAGTTGAAAGGTGAGAAGGATCGAAGCATGCTTGGAAGTGAGCTATGGCGGAGAGCAAGAGCAAGAAGAGAGAGACACACAAATGGGAACTCCGACAGTCACAATGTGTGACCGGGCCTTCCTTTATTCAAACTGTCACTAAAAGAATAAATAATAAAGTGACGGGACGGGCGCCCGCCACCTGCAGTGTGCAATGGTGGATACTGACAGTGTAGTAATACACGGGCGGCTAGGCAGAGGTGCCTTTATCCCCAACACCCTGATTATCATGTGGCCCGATTTAAGACAAGGTGGATAGGCAGTGGGTTCACTTTGCTATATGGAGATCAAGTCAAGAAGAAATAGTTTACAACAACTTTGTAGGGCAAAGCCATGGATTGGTCTAGTAGCTATGGCATGGTAGCATTTAACACATATGATGCATTAAAGACTTCATTTTTAGGCAAAGTTCAGAAAGGATAAAACTCTCAATGATATATTAAGAAAGATTAAGAAGATAAGGTAGAAGGATATGATGGTTGAGGATTATGCTCAAAAGTTTAAGAACATGCTTAACATGTTGATTATTGTAGATGCACCATCAGTAGAGATGTAGATTACTTATTTCATTATGGGTTTGAGGGGTAAAATCAAGAATCAAAACACTAATGTGGAAATTGGTTAGAATGATGGCAAAGTTTTCAAGAAAGAGGAAAGAGGACCTCGATTATCATGTGGACCAATTTGAGACAAGGTGGATAGCTAGTGGGTTCACTTTGCTATATGGAGATCAAGTCAAGAAGCAATAGTTTACAACAACTTTGTAGGGCAAAGTGATGGACTTGTCTAGTAGTTATGGCATGGTAGCATTTAACACATATGATATATTAAAGACTTCATTTTTAGGCAAGTTTAGAAAGGATAAAACTCTCAATGATATATTGAGAAAGATTAAGAAGATAAGATAGAAGGATATGTTGGTTGAGGATTATGCTCAAAAGTTTAAGAACATGCTTAACAGGTTGATTATTATAGATGCACCATCAATAGAGATGCAGATTACTTATTTCATTAAGGGTTTGAGGGGTAAAATCATGAATTGAATCACTAATGTAGAGATTGGTCAGAATGATACATTAGATACCATGGTAAGAGCTAGAGAAGGCTTGGTAACTTCTCGATCAAAGATCCACAAGGATTAGGATTCATTAGATTCAAATTCAGACTCTGATGCAAGTTTAGATTTAGACAATGACAATGATTTGGATGATGCAGAGTCTAGTAGGAAGAAACACAAGAAGAAGAAAACAAAATCACGTTTAGCAAAGAACATGAAGAATAAGACAAAATAGAACTAAGAAGAAGATAGGATGACAATAAATTTGATAAGAAGATTCAGCTGAAGCTAAAAGACTTAGGCCTTTTTGAAACCAAGTGGAAGGAGAAGTTTTGTGACATATGCCAAAGGTATGGTCACAAAACTAGAACTTGCTGGTACAACCCCAATGTCCAAATGGCACAAAAGATGCCAGTGATGCAGCCTAGGCCAAGAGGTATTCAGCTAGCTAGAGTTAATTAGGTGATTACAAACATAATGACTTAGAGGCCCTTTAGAGGATCTAGAAGAATGCTGTCAAGATAGCCACATGAAAATTTCCAAGCATAGCAACAAATTACTCAAACAAGAGCATGCCATTATTGTGGAGGTCAAGGACATTTTGAAGAACAAAACTATGAATTATGGGCAAGGCATAGGACCGAGAGAGGAATGCCAGTAGCAAAGATCTACAATGGCAGAAGACCTACAAGAGCACCTCATCAACATAATCCACTTGCCCTAGTAGCATCAGTCGACCTGATAGAGCTACCAAATCAAGATGAGTAAGGGCAACCTCCTAAAGGTGTAGAGACTATTGGCTATGGGAATATTCATCAAGTTCAAGATTTAGGAAGAGAAAATGAGGTGTTACGTAACTTAAATGATGTAAGCATGCATGTTCAATGTGATTGTTTTAATATTGCATTAAAGTAGAGAAATGTTTGAAAGAAGCTATGGTGCTAGCTGTTACTAGAAGTCAAGCTGGTTTGAAAGTTGACAAGCAAGAATAAGAAAAATCTAGGAAGCAGGCAACTATGCATGTTAGAAAGCTGCACAATGTGGTAAGAAAAGAAATACTTGAAGAGTATGAAGTTCAAGAGTGGCAGGATAGCCTTGATCAAGAAATTCACCAACCTGAAGATAGAGCTTTAGGAAAGTTGTAGGGAGGAGGTTCTAATGATTTATTTCAAGCTTTAGCAAGATATTCTCTATAGTTGACTTTGGATCAAATCTATTAGATGTGCTTTAGTGCCCCACCCTCATAAGGTGCCACCAATGATCCATGGTGCTCTAAGTTGTAACGCCCCCATTATGAGGAGAAGCCATGTGTGAGCACAGTGGGTCCTGACTTGTATGTCAAATGAGGTCTATGTGACTGGATGGAAAAAAGGTGACCTTTGTGGATCTAGCCTTTGGGTTAGATAAAGTAGTTATGTTGGTAGCAACTCAAGGCACAATGCATTGAGTTGCAAGGTGTGGGAGTTATCAGGGGCCCCTATTGTGGGATTCGGGGGCTACAGAAGCAGCCCCTAGCTAGGGGATCTCAAGGGGCCTCCCTTGATGGGCTTGCCGACCAGATTACCTTCCTGGGCTATAAAAGGAAGACCCCTCTAAAGCCATTATCAATCTATCTTTTACCCAGTCAATCAGAGTTCTTCCAGCTACCCTAAGCTCTTCGCCTATCATCTATCTAGATCGCCATCTAAGCTTCACAATGAAAGCGTATGGGTGGATAAAGCCATCTTTGTATCAGTTTGTTTGAATTAAAGTAGTCTCTATTCTTCTCATATTTATTATGTGTTCTCTACTCCTTGCTATGTGTTCTCTTCTCGTATTTTCTATGTGTTCTCTACTCCTTGCTCAAATTATGTCTGTTGTGCCATGTAATTTCTAGATGGTATTAGAGCCCAAGGTGCTTTGAGGAGTGAAGAGTACGTGAGAGGTAAGGGCTTCAATAAGGAAGATGAGAAATGTTGTATGTTGCATCAAGTAGCAGTATTGGCACATTAGATGGTGTTGCTTCTACATCGGCAATTCAAACATTAAGGATCCACCAAGCTTCAATGAACACAAGTTAGATAGTACAAACTATACTTTATGGAATTTTAAAATCAGAACTATCCTTGATTCTTATGAGCTTCTAGAGACGGTGCTGGGGACTGATCCAAAACCACAACCCACCTCTAACCCATCAAACTTGAGTGTTATGATTCCTCCAAATGCAAATCTTCTACAAGCTTGGAAATGAAGGAACACATATGCACTATGTGCCTTAGTTACAACCTGTTTTGATAGTGTTTTGACCTTGATTTAGCACACAACCAAGGTGTCAGAGGCTTGGAAAGTATTGAGGAGTCAATACAAAATGTGGTTTAACATCTGCCTTATTCATCATGAAGGACAATGCCTTATGATCCACATAAACTTGAAGTGCATCGAGACATCAAGTAGTTTCAAAACTTCTCCAAGGCAAACACTATTGCAAGGCACTCTAACTCAATCACTGTGTAGTTCCTCTCCCGATCAATGACCTTACGACGGCTTGCATAGCTATGCAAGCCGAGTATGACAGCATAATGAAGAATGACACTTGGGAGCTAGTGGATCGGCCAGCAAAGCGGAGGGTTATTGGCACCAAGTGGATCTGGAAGGTAAAGTACAAGGCTGATCATACTTTAGAAAAGTACAAAGCTAGACTGGTTGTACAAGGTTTTTCATAGGTTGAAGGGTTTGATTTTCAAGAGTCATTTGCCCCAGCTGCTAGAATGACCATTATTCGCACAGTACTTATCATAAAGGTTTGTGCAAGGAATTAAAGAAATCTTGCTATTTGATCTTACTCTAGAATAGGGTAGCTTGAAAGTATATGGGTTGTTTTTTAACAGAGCTGTTCAAAGGTTATATTTTGATGCATCAAAGCATTGTTGCTGCCTACACACAAACCCATTAATGTATAACGATATAAGATGTTATATGCCCTTGACTATGATGAAATATGGTCTATATATGTCTAGAATATGATGAAATATGGTCTACATATTCAATATATATTTTGGGATTATATATCTTAAATGTTTTTATATCATACAGATTTAACTTGAATCAAACTATTTGAACCACCAATTTATTTCTACACTTTTTTTCTTTCTATCCTCAAGATTATTCTCCCTAAATTCAGGCTTTTTGAGACCTTATGTCTTCTAACCATATACTCTTTGTCCTACGGCACTACTACAAATAGATGAGGTGGTACAATGAATGTGCCATAGCCAATATTCGATTACATGTATTCTAGCTGTAGAATCATTGGTATATCCTCCACTTTGATTACCTAATGTGCCAGCGAGTAAGGTCCTACCACATCACCAAGGTATGTAGTGGATGCTAGCTCATGTGAAGCTCGACATCTTAACACTTTCTCTTGAGGTCAACATAAGCTCGTAAACTCCAAGCATAGTTCTGAAGTACTGGACCTTCTCGGCTCTCAAGGCCTTGATGAAAATATCTATAATTCAATCCTCCATATTGACATAAACCAAGTCAATATCTCCTACCAAAACCTCTCAAATGATATGGTAGTGGACTTACATGTGTTTAGTCTATGGATATACTAGGTTCTTGGCCTATTAAATGCTACTAAGATTTATCATCCTAGATGACGATCCTTTTGTTCACATATAACCCTAAATCACCAAGTAGCTTACATAGCTAAGCTAACTCATAGTGCCACAACTGTAGCATCCCTATACTCTGTATCAGTACTAGACAATGCAATTGTAGGCTACTTCTTCTTGCTCCAAGTAACAGCTAGAAATCATAAAACCATTGGTAGATCTATTATCTGACATACTACCAGCCCAATATGTATCCATGTAAACATGCAAGTCCAAGGGTACACCTACAATGTAGAACGAGGCATAATCAACTGTAGACTTGATCTAGTGCACTGTGCACTATACTGCATTCAAATGCAATTCCGTGGAGAGCTATAAAACTAATACTCGAAATCAACTATGTAGTTTAGGTCTGGCCAAATAATCTTCGAATAGATAAGCATATCCACAATCTTTCTATACGTAATGACATCCTCAATCAAGTCACCCTCACATATATTAAGCTTAGCATTAACAACCAAAGGTATAGAACTTGGCTTATAATAAACCATGCAATACCTTTTTAACATATCCAAAGCATATTGTCTCTATGATAACTATATCCCCTCTAGAGCCATCTTCCAAAACTTTAATTTCAAACTCAACCTTAAGAAGGCCCTTCACATTATCAATCTTTGTCTCATTTTTGCCTACAATAACCAATTCATCTATATATATAGTGTTGTTCACAATATTGGCATTACTCTCATATGCATAAAGTGAGTGATATGTGTGTCCTCTACAAAATCCAAAGTTAACAAGGTAGTTTGCAATCCTATTATACCATAACCTATGTGCTTGCTTCAACCCATACAAGGCCTTATGGAACTTGCATACATAAATAGGATAACTCTCATCCACATAACCAAGTGGCTACTCCATATAAAATTATTTTTGCAACTTTCCATGCAAGAAGACATTTTTAGCATCCATTTGATGTACGATCTAGCCCTTTGATGTAGCCACTACTATTTAAGTCCTTACAATAGCAATGTTGACTGCTAGAGCAAAGGTCTTCTCATAATGACTACCATGATTCTACACATACATTTTGGCACAACCAATCGTGCTTTATAGCACTCACTAGAAATATCAGATTTATGCTTCACTTTGTAAACCCATTTGTAGATAATAGCTTTCTTGCTTTTAAGTAAAGGTATCAAATTCCATGTGCCATTTCCCTTAAATGCTTACATTTCATCATGCATAGCTTGATTCCAATGCTTGTCACCCATTGCATTCTTAAAACTAATGGGCTCTACATTTTGTATAAGCACAATATCATCATCATCAATTGTTATATTGATAGATCCAAAAGCTTTCATAATACTCTAACCTTTAATGCATAATCATTAATAGAAAAATTCACTTCTTTAACACGATTCATATCTAACTTTAGCTACATCTTTGTGTTTTTTTCATATAACATTACCAGATTTTTCCATGCAAATGGTAGGGATTCAAATTCCTCCAAACAACCCATCATGCTATCTTTGATACTTATAGATAAGCAATACATTACTTTACTATGTGCATGCTCCTAATCTTTCTTAGTCTTTATTTGTTATGTAGGAGTGTTTCTTGGAGGAACCTTAGACACCACTACATTGTCTCCTTCAAAGACCTTTACACTTCAAGAAATTCCTCACCCTCAACTTCTAACTAGAATAGTTATTCTTATCAAGCTTATCCTGGACAATCTAGTTGAAATTGCTAAACATTCTAGCGAGTCAAAGAACCTCACAAAACTACAATATGCAAGCAAGATAATATAGCAAGCCAATACCAAGTGCACTCTGCAATCAAGCATGCAACCTTTTCCATTGACTATACAACAATAATTGTAATTTACAATTTGTATGCTTATGCCCTTTGTATCCACAATCCAACAAACACTTGAAATCTTATAGATTCAAAAATTGTTAACCTTTACACATGTGAATGACTACATAGCAAAAAATGCAATATGCCCAAAAATTATTATTGATCAACTTGCAGGGCAAAAACAGAGGTCAAATCGATCTCGAATGGAAAAAATCATAGTACCAAGTTCTACAAGGGTTATTTATAATATATACATTGCTCTTTATGATCACAAGTTTCATTGCAATATGAGAATGCAACCCTATCAGTGTAGGGAGCCTCATGCAACTATACTCTAATGTAAATTGAATAAGATAAAATAACTTCTTACTCATTGCTTGCTCCCTCATTTTCATACTTCATTGTCCTCACCTTAGACTTCAATCAAGGTCCTGCAACCATGGGATGGCTCTGATACCATGAAAAGAAACAAGAGGGGAGAGGTGTAAAGCAACCACACACACATACACACACAATGGAGACTTCAAACATAGAGACACAGGGCTAAAATCTTCTTCTTTCTTCTTCTTCCACACAAAAGAACTTAGTTTACGACATGATAAAAGGCTAATATGAAAGTACTAAAACCTATATGCGTGCAGTTACTAAGTGCAAGTCCACTAAGGATAAATGAGATGGCACAATGAATGTGCTATAACTAAGAGTGGATTACATGGGTATAGTGCAGCTATAGGATCACTGGTATATCCTCCATGTCGATCACTTAACATGCTAGTGAGTGAAATCTTATCACATCACCAAGGTCTATAGTGGATGCCGGCTCATGTGGATCTTGACATCTCAATATAAACTAGGAGCATGAATATATATATATATATATATATATCTGTGTGTGTGTGTGTGTTGTTGGATAGTAATACTTTTGGATTGGATCACGCCTCTTTGGATCTTGGATTTTGAACACACACACACACACACACACACACACACACACATATATATATATGCCCATTGGTATCTAACTATACATTGATGGGTTGTATTGTTGAGAGAAAGTGTTGTATTCTCTATAGTTGTATTTTGCATTTTATTGCTAAGAACAATTTATAATTCACATATCATGAATCATTATGAGTATTTTGCTCATGTATGCTTGTCTCTATTCCTTTTTTCTTAGTAAGTAAGTGATAACTAAATAATAAATCATGTTTCAACTCCATCATACCTTGTTTTGCAACCTATTGGCAATAAATACACATATCTAGACACACAAACACACACACACACACACACACTCTCTCTCTCTCTCTCTCTCTCTCTCTCTCTCTCTCTCTCTCTCTCTCTCTCTCTCTCTCTCTCTCAATAGTAAACCATATTCTCTTTGTGATCTGGCTACTAAAAATGTTGTTATACACCACACTAGTCTAATGGTCACTTAAGTGACAATGTTCTCTAAAGATTTAAAATTTTGAGTAATTTATCATGTATACCATGACAAAGGGCATTTAAGTAATAGCTTCAAAACTTCAGATGTAGTCTACCCATAGCATTCAAATTACTTGACATCTCGTCCTCCACTCCTTATTCGACAACTTGATGACTACTCTCTTAAAGCATTAATTGCATCTCTAGGTTGTTGTTGTTCTTCATTTTGGTTAGGTAACTCTATTAGGATTGTTGCTACTGGGACAAGTGGATGTTGTTGAAGGGATCCTCCTATAGGTCTTTTGTCGTTTTAGGTCATTGCTACTAGCATCCCTCTCTCACTCCTATGCCTTGCCCATAGTTCACAGTTGCGTCCTACAAAGTGTCCTTGACCTCCATAGTAATGGCATGGTCCTATTTGTGCATTTTGTTGATGTCTTAGAAAATTGTTCCATGACTATCTTGCCAAAATCCTCCTTGGTCCCTTGAAGAGCCTTTGAGATACTGTGTCAAGCATCGCCTAATTTACTGCAATTGATTGTGCAATCCTCACTCTAGGTTGCATCATTGGTAGTTGTCCTATTCACACATTATGGTTATACCAACAATCCCTTATTTCATGCCCACTTCTTTGACATATTTCACAATATTTTTCCTTCTTTGTGTTTCATGCAAACCTAATTCCTTCAACTTTTGCTTAATTTTCTTCTCAAGCTTGTTGTCCTCCAACTTCCTCTTACCCTTATTCTTCCTTTAATCTTCTTACTTTTACTTGACTTTTTTTTCATCTTCTTCTTATGCCTTTTCTTACTAATTTCCTCCAAATCGAAGTCAATTGACATCTTCTGAATTTAATCTTGAATCCCTCTCATCATCATCACTATCACTATATGAATTGGACGCTTCCTCAAAATATGAAGAATCCTCATCTCTACAATTCTTTGACCTGCTAGTACCAAGTCTTCTTTCCACTCTCATAGCCGCTCTCACTAAGGTGTCCAATGTATCATTGGATGCCAATTCCACATTTGTTATAGGGCCTTCAATCATACTCTTTTACCCTTCAAGCCCTTAATAAAATAGTAGATATGCATCTCTTGGGATGGTCTATTAGCAACATTCAATCAATTCAGTAAGTTCCTAAACTTCTCCACATAATCCTCAACCAACACATCTTTTTTATCTATATTTTTTATCTTCCAAAAATATCTCCAAGGGTTTTGTCCTTCCTAAATTGTTGTAAAAATGCAACCTTCAATCCATCATATGTATTAAAAGCACCCATACCATGACTATTAAACCAATCCATAGCCTTCTCCTGAAGAGTGGCTGCAAACTATTGCTTTTTAACCTAATCTCCATACAATTGATTAAATCCACTTGATGTCCACCTTGTTTCAAATTAAGCAACATGACAATCAAGATCTTCTTTCTTTCCACTTGAAAATTTTGCTACATGTACCTTAGAGTCTTGAGGTGGTGTTGCTTGAGTCGACATTTTTCTACTCCTAATACCAAGGCCTAATGGATCAAATATTAACTTCCATTAAGTAGGTGGGCCAAAGATAGCGGTTCCTAACAACCAACCATCCCATATGCTTCTTTTATAATCATCACGAGGAGTTTGTATAAACACCTTTGGATCATCATTGCCATCTACTCCTAATGCACTTGTGGATGGAATATCTCCAGGTGCAATATTCTCTGGTATTGGTTCCTCCTCTTTACTTCCTCACCAACCTACACCTGCTTAAACCCGCACTTCCTCATCCACCGATACTTCAAATTCCACCTCAAACAAGATACTACAAACTTTTCTTCTCAAATATTCCCTCAATTCTTGTACTCAAGGTATTGTGAGAATCGCCCTAACATAATGTTGCCCATCTGAAGCACCTTAATCATGATAATTGCCATAATTGTCCTACACCTCTACAACGAATTCATTGTTGGGATCAAATTGTCTACAGCATCATCGAGGTGAATGCCAACTCTAAGTAACGATCAAAACAAGAACACAAACAGATCGACGTCCTCAAATATATCAATAGCAATAGTGTCTTCATAGTGAGCTAGACTTCCTCACAAGGAATAGATGGTAGCAATCTATTGATCTCATGGGGGAGAGAGAGAGAGACAATTGAAACAGTGAGAAAGGAATAATGTGTTTTAAAAAAATAAGCACTTACTAAGGCTATAAAACCTTAACGATGAAGGTTCTTTTTTTGCATCTTTCTTTTCGTGAGTCATAGTAACTACTTAGCCCTTGCAATTTGAGAGAGAGAGAGAGAGAGAGAGAGAGAGAGAGAGAGAGAGAGAGAGAGAGAGAGAGAGAGAGAGAGAGAGAGAGAGAGAGAGAGAGAGAATGCTAATGAAAGTGGTAATCAGTCATCTTTGTGAGCTCTAGGATGGAGAGGATGTGAGGTTGGCCTTAGTGCCAATGCACACTAAGGTGGGTTGGCAGTACACAAGTGCTCAGTATCACACATGCACAAGGGTGCACTAGAGTGGAGTGTCAAGTGCACTTGGCAAGACCCACTTCGTCCTTACCACTTAATGAACTCCTTCCTTCCACTAGGATAAGAGTTCATGGACTCAAGAGAAGAAATACTATTTGTGGCAATGTACAGCTAAAGGTGATCTACATCTTTGTGCTCTAGTTAGTGCATGCAATGTATGTATGCAAGGATCTTAGTGTGAACTCCAATGCACAAGGGCACTCAATTGTTGCACCAATGGCTACATGCCCTAGATGTCGTGCACATGTGCATGTGCATCAATGTGCTAGTATCCACTAGGGTTGAGTTGGTGTAAATGGAGTGCCTTTTGTAATCAAACAAGATGAATACTATGGTGTGCAAGGTGCACCTATGATGGGTGTGTACTAAGCTTGTGTGTAGCAGTGGTGCACTGGTGTACTAAGGTCACTAGAGCATAAAGGTGCAATGATATGGATATTGTGTTATGATGAAGTGCACTGTGATTTATGAATGCAAGAGTACATGCGAGGTGTAAGGTTATGCTTAATGGTGGTTATGCTAGGCTAGGTGCATGGTGTGTGCACTATTGAGTGCACAAGGGACACAAGGTGCAATAGTACATGTGTGCACTTTTGCACTATGGTACAAGGTGTGCACTAGTACACTTACGCACTAATGGGTATATGGTGTAAAAAGAGCTGCTAGTGCCTAAGTGCATGTGTGTGGGGCTTTTCGCAACGAGTGTACTAATGTCTTAGGTTGGCACTCAATTGCACTATACTAGTGCAATGTGCTTGGTGCACTATTGTGGTTAAGTGCAATGCATGTCTTACTTATGTGAAGGGGTCCCTAAGGATTGGTGCAGAGATGGGGCTTGTGTGAAGTGAGTATACTAGTGCATGTGGGTGCATTGACGTAGGATGTGGGTGATGTAGTGTCTTAGTTGGAAGGGGTCCCTAGTCCTTAAGAGCACGTGTGCAGTATTCTAGGATGTGGGTGGTAGTGTCCTAGTGTGAAAGGGTCCCTAGTACTCGAGAGCACATGTGTGCACTTGGTGCATTATTGCACACGTGTCACTAGGTTGGTACAAGAATCCTACAAGGTGGGTTATGCCTTGTTGTTGGACTAGACTGGTGGGGGGAATACTGCAATAGGTTAGTGTGATGTGGGTGTGTAGGGTGTGCGCATGCTAGTGTGCACAATGCTCTATGTAGAGTGCTTGTGGGTGTGTGCTTTGGTGCATCAATGACGCATTTGCACTAGTGTAGCACTAGAGTGGCAAGATATTGTAGGGTGAAGTACTCGAGCAACACAAATGTGAACTATAACAGTGTGCTAGTGGGTGGTCCCTTAGTGTATTATACAAGTGCGGAGGGGCCCTCTCCCCATCATGCCAATCTCAAAAGGGTGGACCCAAGCTGGATACGTAGATAGACATGCTCAAGGATCCCGATTTGGTCAAGATGTCAACTTGGTTCCCAAAGACCGCACGAATTCAACATATATGGTGCCTTGCTCCATCTACTTTCTTTTAAAGTAGTAGTAGACTCCAATATGGTTTACCCTATTATTAATTATGGGATTACCAACAAGTGTTATGGCACATAGGTTGAATACAAATGGGTGCTAGACATAGTTGTGTCTCAAGGTAATATACATCATAATCACAAAGGATCTCTTAGACCAGTTTCTGTTGGGGGTAAAGGCGCCTCCGCCGTGCCGCCCCGTGTATTACTACACTGACAGTACCCGCCACTGCACACTGCAGGTGGCGGGCGCCCGTCACGTCACTTTATTCTTTATTCTTTTAGTGACAGTTTGAATAAAGGAAGGCCCGGTCACACATTGTGACTGTTGGAGTTCCCATTTCTTGTCTCTCTCTTTCTTGCTCTTGCTCTCCCGCCATAGCTCGCGTGCAAGCTTCGATCCTTCTCACCTTTCAACTGGTATCAGAGCTTGGCATTCTCTTGCTCGAGCTCGACTCGGTGCTTCCCGACCTTCGCATCGACTCGCTTCACGCATTGGGTCTTCATCCCGGCAGCCATAGCCGACCTCTTGAGCTCCCGACTCTCCCCGGCTTCCCGAGCTCCATCCTGGCCTTCTTGAGCTTCATCAGGGCCTTGCCCTTGAGGTATTGCTTCAGCATTTGCAGGCATTTGAGTGTATTCTCAGATTGAAACAGGGCAGGAACAAAGGGCAGCCACTCTTCTTGAGCTCCATAGCTCATATCTTCCCTCCCCTTTGCATTGGGCCTTCATGGCTTGGTATGTGCCTACCTTGGGCCATCATTGAGCCCCCCATTACCCCCTTTTCAGCCCATGTGGAGCAGCAGCAAGTTCAGCACCAACAAGGCAGATTGCATCATTTTTTCCAGGCTGTGAGCACTCATCTACTTCAGCTCCACACTTGGCCATTGCTTCTTGCTCTCTACCTTGATCAAGAGGGCTATAGACTTCATGTTTGATGTCATTAAAGCTTTGGGCATTGGTCTTGATCTTTCGGAGCTGATTTCTTCAGATTTGGGACTGTCATAAACTGTCATAACAGGCTGAAAACAGGGCAGCACCATTGGCATTAGCATTTGTTGCTTATACTCCATTCCGGTTGTGCTATTTGATGCCCGTATGCGGTCTACATGATGCCTAGTGCCTTGGGAATGTATGCACATGATTATACCATGATTTTGGCTTGAAATATTGGCTGATTTGGGACTGTTATTTACTGTTATACAGTGCTGGAAACAGGGCAGCCACACTTGGCATTGGCATTTAATGCTTATACTCTACTCCGGTTACCTTGTTTGATGCCCGTATGCGGTCTACTTCCTACCCGGATGTATTGGGGATGTATGCGTTTGGTTTGACCATGATTTTGGCTTGAATTTGGGGCTAAAATCTACTGTTTAGAACAGTAAATACATGCTGGAATAACAGTGGGCTGAAGGTACTTTATATGCTTTGGCACTTACCTACCGATACCGGATGTATGCTTTGAGCTTTGGCATGATATCTCTGACATTTGGGGACGACTTGGAGCATATGTATGAGATTATGGGATGCTTTTGAGCTTCGCATTAGCTCCGTCTTCACTGGCATTTGGACCGACTCGGCATGCTCGTGGACCGCCTATGCCTCATGTCTCTGCTTGACAGTTAGGCTTTTGCATTACATGCTTTGGTTCGTGACATATGCTATTTGGTTCGTGTATGCGATACCGACATTTGGAGCTTGGATTTGGATGTATTTGAGCATTCCCGGCTTACTTGATCACTGATCTTGGTTGCTATTTGGATGTCATTGAGTTGACCGAGAGCTTATTTGGGCTTATGTATTGCTTCATGGTTAATACGACCGGTGCTTCATGTATGTCATGCTCTCTCGGATGCGCTTGATGCATTGACATGGTCACTTATCACTGGTGCTTTCTCTTGGGTTGTTTGAGCTTCTGAGCTCGCTTTGTACGCCTTTTGTGCCAGTGGGAGCATTTTACATGCTTTCTTGACCTTTGACAGTTGCATGCTATTGGAGCACTTACATGTATTTGGAGCAGTTTATGTCTTGAGCAGCTACATACACATTGAGACTTTGGGATCATACTCCGATCTTTATGGATATGCATTGATGCACTCTTGGTTCACAGGATGCTTATGAGCTGAGTCTCATATTTGGATCTTTCTCTTTGAGCACATACCTATTTGTGTCAGGTTTTGGCAGTTACAGGAACACTTTGCCTAGAGTGTCTGGTGGTGTGCCTTTCACTGGCAGATGTTATTTTGACATGCTTGGTGTTGAGCTCATGTTCTTTTCACTGTCATTGGCCTTGCTTATGTCCATTTCATGCCGGCTTTGGACCTAGCATTGTTTGCTTGACATTGGATCCTATTTTGGGACAGTTTGCTCTCTAGACTGCATACCTGCAATTTATTACAGCAAGCAGTTATTGGTGGACTGAGGTGTACT
This sequence comes from Lygodium microphyllum, assembly GCF_053477565.2. Lineage (NCBI taxonomy): Eukaryota > Viridiplantae > Streptophyta > Polypodiopsida > Schizaeales > Lygodiaceae > Lygodium > Lygodium microphyllum. The sequence continues at coordinate 89,662,996 of NC_141146.1, read as the reverse complement.
TTTCATGCTGAAATATCCTGATTTGGTGTACCGCACCTAGTACTAAGTGGGCAGCCACTTTTGGCACACTTTGCTCACCCTTTGGACCCCGTTTTGGTCATTTTTGGGCAGTTTCTGCAGTAAAACAGCAAGCAGTTTTGGACTGTTTGGGCATTTCCAGCCTGCATAATGGCGTCATCTTCGCATGATAGTGCCATCTTTAACATTACAAAGTTGGATGGTACCAACTACTCTTACTGGAAGAGTCAAATATGGCAGGTTTTGGTGCAGAAATCTCAGATTAAGCCACTTCGGTTGAGTGGGGAGCAGCCTGAAACTATGGACAATGACGACTGGCTTGAACTTGATGAGCTATGCAAGTCCACGATTGTATTGTCTCTCACTGAACAGGTACATTATAATGTATTTGAGGAAGCACAGAGTGCATGGGATCTATGGAATAAGATCAAGAATCTTTATGATAAGAAAAGTCCGGCGAGTCAGATGTACTGGTTGAAGCAGCTTATGGATCTGCGCATGAAGGATAATGCGACTATGTCTGCTCACTTGAGCCAGTTCCATGCTATACTGAAGAACCTGACTTCGCAGGATATCACCTTTGGAGAGGAAGTAACTCCTCTTTTCTTGCTTGGAACTCTGAATGAGTCATGGGATGTATTCCGCACTGCCCTTTGTGCCTCTAGTGCTACTCTAAAATTGGCAGATGTTGAGAGTGCTCTTCTTCAGGAAGAGGAGAATCGCAAAAACTTGGATGCCTCTCGTGGTAGTCATGCTTTGACAGTTAGAGGCAGGAATGACAGGTATGACCGTGGTAATGGCCGAGGCCGTGACTCGCAGAAGGGTCGGTCTAAATCTCATGGTGGCAAGTCGCGTGGACGCAATGCAAATGTCACTTGTCATCATTGTGGGAAAAAGGGCCATATTAGACCACAGTGTCATGAGTTGCGCAATGAGAAGCGCAAGGATAAGGGGAAAGATAAAGTGCAGGAGAAGTCCTCTGATCGCAGCATAGTACCTGCGAAGTCCAACGTCAAGATTGAGGAAATTAATGTCACGCAGACTGAAGAGTCAGATGGTGGTGATGAGTTTATACTTGCAGCTAGTTCTTCTGATGCTTCACACTTGACTGAGACACCTAGTATGTATGCACAGTGCTGGTTATTGGATTCAGGTGCGTCCTTCCATGTGACGCCTTACCGTGAGTGGTTTCACTCTTACCGTACTGTGTCTGGATCAGTCAGACTTGGAGATGACAGGTCTCTTGATATTGTGGGCTGTGGAGATATTCAGTTGCAGTTTTCCACTGGCAGTTCCTTTTTGCTCAGGGATGTACGTCATGTACCTGCGCTTACGCGTAGTCTTATGTCTGCAGGACAGTTGGATGATGCAGGATTTCACGTCTGTTTTGGGGATTCTGCCTGGAAGATTACCAAAGGCAGACTTGTGCTTGCTAGAGGCGCCAAGGCTGGCAGCCTCTATCCTCTTGTTGTATCTGGGTCTTCTGTAGACCATGTTTTGGCAGTGGGCTCTATCCCACATGTATCACTTTGGCATGCCCGTTTGGGGCATATGTCTTTGAAAGGAATGAAAATGTTATCTGGTTTGCAGTATCTTCCGCCTTTGGATTATGCATGTTTTGACTCGTGTGATCATTGTTTTTATGATAAGCAGAATAGGTCTACGCATAAGAAATCGGGTAGGCCACGCATGAGTGAGCCCTTGGCATTGGTGCATTCCGATGTTTGTGGGCCTATGCCTTGCATGTCTATGGGTGGCGCGAAGTACTTCGTTACCTTCATTGATGATTTTTCTAGGAAAGTCTGGGCTTATCCCATAAAGCAGAAGTCTGATGTCTTGGCAATTTTTCAGAGATGGCTTGCTCTTGTTGAGAACCAGACTGGGTATAGGCTGAAATACCTTAGGACAGATAATGGGGGAGAATATGTCTCGCATGCTTTTGAGCAGTTTTGTGATGACAGGGGTATTAAGCGTCAGTTGACCGCCCCTTACACCCCACCCCAGAATGGTTTGGCTGAGCGCATGAACAGGACTACTCAGGAGCGTGTGCGCTCTATGCTTAGCCATGCAGGCCTACCCCCGAGTTTTTGGGCTGAGGCAGTTAGTACGTCAGTGCATGTCATAAACCGATCGCCTTCCAGTGGATTGGATTTCCAGGTTGCAGAGGAAGTTTGGGCTGGTAAGCCACCCTCTTATGCGCATCTCCGTGTCTTTGGATGTGAGGCATTCTGCCATGTGCCCAAGGACAAGAGGAGTAAATTGGATCCAAAGAGCATTAAATGCATATTCCTTGGCTATGGTGAGTCAGGAGAGATGGGCTATCGCCTATGGGATCCGCAGGCGCGGAAAATAGTACGCAGCCATGATGTCGTCTTCCATGAAGACAAGATGCACAAGCAGCCTGAGAAGGTGGTTGAGATCCGCAGAGTGATCTTTCAGGAGGAGCCTAAAGCTCCAGCACAGCCAGTAGTACAGCCTGCAGCAGTTCCTCCACAGGGCCAGGATGTTGGACAGGTAGTTAGACAGGCAGCAGAGCCTGCGGTGAGACGGTCTGCTAGAGATAGACGTCCACCTGACAGATTTCAGCCCTCTATGCATTATGTTTTGGTTACAGATGCAGGAGAGCCTTTCACTTATGATGAGGCTATGCGCAGGGGTGACAGTCACTCCTGGGAGAGGGCTATGCAGTCTGAGATAGACTCCCTGCATAAGAATGAGACTTGGGATTTGGTTGCCTTGCCTAAGGGCAAGAAGGCTTTGCCATGCAAGTGGGTGTACAAGCTGAAAAGTACCCCTGGACACCCCAAGCCGGGATACAAGGCTAGATTGGTAGCAAAGGGTTTTAAGCAGGAACATGGTGTGGACTTTGATGAGGTATTCTCTCCTGTGGTTAAGATGACCACCCTGCGCTTAGTCTTGGCTTTGGTTGCACAGCTTGACTTAGATCTATATCAGATGGATGTCAAGACGGCTTTTCTACATGGGGACTTGCATGATGAGATCTATATGGATCAGCCTAAGGGCTTTGCAGAACCTGGCAGGGAGCACCTAGTGTGCAAGTTGAAGAAGAGCTTGTATGGCTTGAAGCAGGCACCTAGGGAATGGTATCATAAGTTTGATGCCTTTATGCAGTCACAGGGCTACAGCAGGAGTGCTATGGATCCGTGTCTTTACACGAAGAAAGCCCGTGATGGCAGTTTGCTTATCTTGGTACTCTATGTTGATGATATGCTGATAGTAGGGAAAGCTCATGATGAGCTAGATGCTCTTAAATCTCAGCTGAAGAAGAGCTTTGAGATGAAGGATTTGGGACAGGCCTCACATATACTTGGGATGCGCATTAAGCGCGATAGGCATCAGGGACTTTTGTATCTCTCACAGCGGGAGTACATTCATAAAGTCCTTGAGCGCTTCCGCATGCAGGACGTAAAGCCTATTGGCTGTCCATTACCTTCTTATGTGAAGGTATCACAGGCCGATTGTCCGCAGACAGATGAGCAGAGGGCCGAGATGGCCAAGATCCCTTATGCATCAGCCGTGGGCAGTTTGATGTATGCCATGATAGCCACTCGTCCAGATATTGCACATGCAGTTGGTGTTGTGGCACGCTATATGGCTACACCTGGTAGCAGACATTGGGATGCCGTGAAGGGTATCATGAGGTACCTGAAGGGCACAGCAGATATGTGTATTTGCTATGGCAGCCAGGATACAGGGGTCGTGGGGTACACTGACTCCGATTATGCAGGACATGCAGATAGTAGGAAGTCCACTTCTGGCTATGTATTCACCTATGCTGGAGGGGCTATCTCTTGGATGTCCAGGGTTCAGAAGTGTACGGCTTTGTCTACCACTGAGGCCGAGTATGTTGCAGCCACTGAGGCTTGCAAGGAGGCCATATGGTTAGGCCATCTAGTTGCTGACCTTGGGATTGATGCTACACCTACACTGCATTCGGATTCTATGAGTGCCATTTAGTTGGCTAAGAATCCGGTCTTCCATGCGAAGACGAAACACATTGAGGTGAGGTATCACTTCATACGTGGTGTCGTGGAGGACAGGTCTGTTGACCTTGTCAAGATCTCCACTGACGAGAATCCTGCAGATTTGCTCACGAAGAGCCTCACTACTGAGCGCTTTGCCTTCCTCAGGAGGTTGATGGGCGTTGGATGAGATGTCACCTTTCCTCATCCCTTGTACCTATGTACATTTGTACTGTCTTTTCTTTTTCTTTTCTCTCTCACTAGGGTAGATTCGCCTTTAAGTGGGAGGTTGTTGGGGGTAAAGGCGCCTCCGCCGTGCCGCCCCGTGTATTACTACACTGACAGTACCCGCCACTGCACACTGCAGGTGGCGGGCGCCCGTCACGTCACTTTATTCTTTATTCTTTTAGTGACAGTTTGAATAAAGGAAGGCCCGGTCACACATTGTGACTGTTGGAGTTCCCATTTCTTGTCTCTCTCTTTCTTGCTCTTGCTCTCCCGCCATAGCTCGCGTGCAAGCTTCGATCCTTCTCACCTTTCAGTTTCCTGACCCCCTATTGTTGCACTTTAACCACTAGTCAAGCACTAATTATTGAGCTCTCCGTCCCTCTTCTCAACCTCAAGGCTCTTTATCTTTTTTTAAGCACACACCATACAAACCCCAAATTTAGTGATGCTTGATGACTTGATTCGGCCAATTTATTCACTAATGCCCTAGCCCCTTGCCTCACATTTACCAAGGGCACATCAAAATGGTAGGACACACCTAGGCATCTCCAACACACCTAACGATAAGACTAGCCATCCAATAGCAAGGGTTCTAGAGTCATCGTCAAAGTGCACAACCAAATGAAATTCAAGTGTAAGAAGACCTAGAAGATAGATGCAAAGACCCTCCTCAACAAAAGCTTAATGTGGGAAAGCCCAAGTAAAGCAAAGTGGATGACCGAGAAAGCCTTATCCAAATTTCAAAAACCACTTGTAGAATATAATGCCTACGTGTAGTTGAGATACTCCAAGAACATAACTTTGCCATAACTTGCCTATCATGCAAGTACATGTGATTAGCCAACCTAGAAAGCATGTAGGATTAGGCAAGCCTCGCACTGGGCCTCAAAAACTCCAAAAAAATTTGTAGGCTAACATGTGTGGAAGACCTGTTAAGTTATAGGAATTCCCACAGTCATTTAAATATGGAGGCCTTGAAATCAAGGGCTAAATCACAAGATCCCGCAAGTTTCAGCTATCAATAAGACGTGTGCAGTCCTTGAGCTTATCAACACATTACTTTTTGAAAGATATGTGCATCTCCTGGACATGCTAACAACATTATGCCCTTAAATTGGGATGCTAACAAAACCTTGCCAATGCACACAAAGCAAACAAAACACTGAAACCCTTGCATGGTAACATCATCCTCTTACATTGGGATAGCTTACTCAACTAAAGAAAATCCAACATGCATCACCATATGATTCAATAAGCCAAAGGTCATAGAATTTAACCATAGTCTTAATAATTTAACATTGTCGGCAGTTAAGACATCCAAACTTTCTTCATGTCCCCTCATTTGTTTGAGATGCCCATGATCCAATCTTTCATCATGTCCACCTCATTTGTTAAAGATGCCCATGAGAAAGCATAGTGAGCTCTCAAGACGAGCCATTCTATCTGTAGGGGTCAAGTCACTACATGAT